>NC_061122.1:130665056-130946243 GCF_002878395.1 Capsicum annuum | reverse complement strand
ATTATCCTTGTTGAAAAAACCCATATGCCTTAATTGATGACTAGATGAAGAAACTTGAACTTGAACTATTATTTGTTCTTTTGAAGATTGATTCTTCAATATTCTTGAATTGGGGATCTTTAATTTTGAGCTATCTTGGAAAAAGAATGGTGGAATTAGGATTTCTTGAGGATGAATATTTGATGTTCTAGGGTTTCTTTGAGAGAAAGTTGAAGAAAAGTGAGCATAGGCTTAGAATAGGTTTAATCCTTTGTTATTCACGATTTGGTGACTTGGGAAAAGACTAAATTACCCTTTCAAAATTTTACTCGAAACTGAAAATCCCGACTTTGCCACCAACCGCGTCGCTATTGTGGTGGCTTACTAGAAAAAGGACGATCGCTATTTTCTCCTTTGGCATGATGCGGCGTAATCATGTTACATCACTAGAAAAGGACGAGTGTCATGTTGTCCTTTACCGCGATGGGGTACCTGTCAAAATGCCCTGTTATTTTTACTAAAATTGCCATAACTTCTCAACTGAGTATTGGATTATGGCGAAATTGGTATCATTGGAAAGCTAATTCAATCATCTACACATTGAAGGGTCTATGATGGAAAATTCCTCATGCATCAAGAGTTATAAACTTTCAAATCTAACCCTTGACACACTAGAAGCTAAACTGAGCTAGGAAAAAGTATGGGGTATTAAATTTTTGTTATACATTGCTCTCAATTTTGTCGGCTCAACTGGTAATTTTGCTACCTTAATCTACTTTTAAGATTGAGAGCTCTAAATGGATTTGTATACCTAATAAAAAAATTTAAATCAATCGTCAAATAAATATATTCTATTTTTTAAAAAAGTCGGCAAAATTGAGCTAGCAGCAATAGAAATTTGGTGAAACAGAACTGACAATAACATACTCGTGAATATCAAAGTATAATTGTAGCAAGACAATACTGAAAATCGACAAAATCCACTGAGAAAAAGAAATGATGAAAATAAAATATTAACAAAAATGAAGAAAATAAATTAAAAAAAAACTTATAGCAACAACAAAATAAAGCTCCAAGAAGCATCCAAACAAGCAAACTTAACAACTACTGACAAAAAATGCAACTTTACCAGCTTATTTGTTAATATTAAAACTTGACCTAAGGCGATAGTGAGAGGTGGCAGTGAGAGGTAGCGATAAGAGGCGACAGTGAGAGGTGGCGGAGAAGAAGTCTAGTGAGAATCAATTGTCGGAGAAGAAGCTAAGAATTTTGCTTGAATCGATTGTCGGTTCTATTGAGAATCAGTCAATTAGCTTTTGAGGCTAAGGGTTTTCTATTGAGAAGTAAAATAATGTTTTAATAAGATAAAAAATATTTTGGTGGAATTATGTGAAACTTTATGGAGGGAAATTAAAATTTAATGTATATATCTATTGCAACGATTTATTTTTTTAATAAGTGTCATGATAGATGGTTTTTTGGCAATAAATTTCAATAGCGTTGCTATAAATATACATATTGCAATGGTTGATGTTTAATACAGATGATCATAGTACAAAATCTTAATAGTAGAACAATTATTTTTTGTAACGGTTGAAAGCGCTACCATAGATAGTCTATAGTAATGCATTTGTAGGAGTCGCTAAAAAGATTATTGCAATAGACCCAATTTATGGTAGTGGATGAGTGTCTAGAACAAGATTATTCCCAAAATCAATTTCTCTATTAGGAGGACACTAGGAAGGTCATCAGGGAAGACATTAGGAAATTCTTTTACCACCGGGATGGAATGTAAGGAAAAACTCTCTGAGTTAGAATCTTTTATCTGGATCAAATTATAAAGACATCGCTTGGAAATTAACTTCTAGGCTCTAAAATAAGATATGAACCTCCTCTTAGGAACTACAACACCACATTCCTACTTAATGATTAACTCATTAGGGAATTTAAAACTGACCTTATGGGTCCTACAATCTAAAGAGGCAAGCACGAGTGCAACTAATCCATCCCTAATATGACACCAAAGTCAACCATATCTAATTTAAATAGATCCACTGAAGTCTTTCGACCACCTACAGATAGCATACAACCCCTATAGACTCTTCTAGCCACCACAGAGTAACCCACCAGGTTAGAAAAAAAAAGGGTCCAAAATACACACTAGACCAAAACTAAAATGCACAGCCACAAATAGGGTCACATAAGAAAACATGGACCCTGGATCAAGTAAACAGTATGCATCATGGGAAAATAATTTGAACATACCAGTAACGATATCAGGCAATGCATCAAACTCCTAACGCATAGTGAAAGAATAGAGTCAATTCCGACCAGTTTAGAGATAGATCATGCACCCTTTGGTGTTGGACCTAATGGAGTGGAAGTCAAAACCCTATTTTCCCAAAATGAAACCTTAGCCACTTGAAAAATTCTAAGCATATGCCTTGGCTGACAACAGTTGAAAAAATTGTCCCTTCTCGTATCATAGAAAGCCCGATCCAATTAACTATAAAATCTACAGGGAGGATATAATAGAACTAATTTGCCCTACTAGCCTGAGATTAGGAACCCTATTCCCTAGAACCATCGCCACCTAAAAATTCCTATCACTAGATGGCTTTGGGTAGAGAGCACTAGCCATCGAGAAATACCCAAAATTAGCCCACTTTTTTTGGACCATTTTTCACCATCTTGCTGCTCTGTTGTTGACCTCTCCCTAGATCTGAATACTGTAATTTCTTGCTCTACCTTTTCAAAATTTCAACCTACTTTGTCTTTTTTTTCTCCACTTGTTGCATATACTTAACTAGTATGGAAATATCCCTGTCCTTATTCAATGAGGCAGCCTTACTCTCCAAAATTAAGTCTCGGGACAACCTAAAAGCAAACTTTATCATTTTAGCTATTATGCTATATACTAACGCCAGAGAATATCGAGATATTTAGTGAAACTTCAAGGCATACTCCTTGACTAACATCTTGTCTTACTTCAGGTTAACAAACTCTTCTGCCTTCGTCTTTCTCAACTCTTGAGGAAAATAGCAATCAAGAAAAGCTTTAGAAAAGTCCTTCGACTAGGAGGACTCAACATCCATACCTTTGAGCTGCTCCCACTCTTCATACCACTGATGAGCTAGATCCTTCAACTGACAGGATACAAACTCTATACCTTTGTCCTCAGTAACATACATCACTCAAAAAATTATTTTCATTTCATCTATGAAGCCTTGGGATCCTCCTCAACATTTATATTAGTGAAAATAAGAGGATTCAACCTCATAAATTATCTAACTCTAGTGGACTCAGATGATGGACCAGCAAAATCTAGATGCTCAGTCTGAGAGGTGACCAACTGAGTGAGAAAATAAATTGATTAGAAAAACTCAGCATTAGATGTGTCATCTTGAGGTGTATAAGGAGGGATAAGAGGTACTAGTGGAGATCCATTTGGACCATCAGAGACAGTTTCCCTAGACCTAGTTTGAACCCTTGGGGTAGGATGAGCTCTATTTCTATTATCCTTAGTTAGGACAAAAGGGTTCACATGGACATCATGTTTTTTTGGAGGCATGATCTGAAAGGCGAACAAACAGGAATTAGAGAGATCCAAGACCTTAGAATCTACAGCCCAAGAACAAAACTCTAGAAAGAGAAACATTTCTAAATGCCTCGTAGCCTCTTCTTTATGAGTGTGGTGCGCTACATACTCTTAAAAGAGACTCTACTCGACACGGCTTTCTAGAGACCTAATTGAACATAAACCTAGGGATCTAATACCAACCTGATAGGACCCAAGCTAGGACCTAGCCTAATTTGGTATCTCTAGTCTAACCCAAATCGGAGACCCCCCTCAATACCCATGTCGTTGACTACTCTTCACTCCATGTCAGATGAATTCCGAACATATAAAAAGATAAAATAATATTAATTTAAAGACATGATAAAAATTCTAAAATCAAAATTGAAATCCACAACCAATTAACCATCTAATACCAATCTCAATGCCAATATCAATACCAATTATAACACTAATATCGATATTGCCTATTCCTATAGTAGTCCAACAAAGCCTCTAATCAAAACAAAAGAATATCTAGTTAGTATATTACCCCGACCATAGCCTAAACAAAACCAAAAGAAATAATAAGGGCAGAAATAAAATCTATAGCATGAGGTGGAAAGCTCACCATTTCAGTATGACCTAAAAGTTGTCCTTGAATCTCCAAGTCACTGAGTAGGAGAAGTGGTAGTATGGTCGATTCCTGCATCATGTGGGGATATAGCGCCCAAAGACGGTTAGTGGGGTGAATGTTATCATGTAACTTAGGGATAAAGATAGATTAATTCCATCAATCCAAAATTAACTCGAAACAAGTCATATAACCATATGCAAATATATAGACATATACATCATGATGGTATAGGGAATAAGGTTTAGCATTTATTTCAAATACTTAACCTAGGCTATGTATATTTACCATCATAAGTCCACCCACGAGCTATATAGGCCAAATTTTACCCCCTGAACGGACCCTAGTACATGTTAGTTGTACGAATCAGAGATATCATACATGGCTAGGGATTCCCTTGTACCCTTTCCCTCCATGATACCTACGACTAGGGCCACACTATAATAAAAGATCTATTTAAGACCAATATTTAGGGACTAAAATATAATCTCATCTCTAAAAGTATATTTATTAAGACGAGATTATATTTCAGTCCTTAATTGTGCAATTTATTGGGAAGGTATAAATTTGGTCCTAAAATTTTTTTTTTAACTAGTTCCTATTGATAATTTAGGATCTTAAAAGGGAAAAAGAAATACCTCCAAACTCATGTAAAATTTTTAATTAAAATATCATAATTGGATAATTAATAAAACATAATAAGCACCAAATAGAATATTTCTTAACTTATTACAATTAAAAAACTTTCTATCTTCCCTTAAAAATACAAAAAAGTTCTCTGTACAATTAACGAAATTGGCCCTAATATGTGTCTCTCAATTTTCTCTTCATTGTGTGAAATTTGTTGTGAACTCTAGCATTCACGTACGCAAACTTGATACTCGATCCCCTTCAGTGAGCTCTACTTTACTCTCTTTTTTCTCTCCAACTTGTTTTGGTTTTCTCATTACCTATTAATGGGTTGTATTATTTTCAATATTTCTAGTGTATTTTCATCTGGGTTTGGGAAATTTTGTTTATATTGTTATAGGCATATCTAATTCTTGAATATTGTGATTACTTTCTAATAAATTTGGTACTTGAGAATGTTGTCTGGAACTCTAGCATAAAACCACCATTTGACTTTTGTTTATTCGTCATTGTGATTAGGTTGAGTCATTACCATATGTACCAAGATTCATTGCCTTCTGCTTATTTGTCATTAGTTAGTCATCACTGTAATTCATCGTTCTAAATAATTATGGTAAACTTAAGCTTGCGGGTCATGAATTGTAACAAGAGTTGTACCTTCTATTAGGATAGTTACTTGTTTGATTCTTTTGTTTATCTTCTAATAAATTATGAGCTTGTGAAATACTTTAATTAGGGATGGCAATTGTATAGTGAGGGGCAGGTATGACCTTTTATCGGTATGGTGCAGGGCAGGGTTCCTTCAGCCTAATTGATAAATTTGTTCAAGGCATAGAAGATACTTTTTGGTCGAACAAAAAAAATTTCATATAATCTCCGTCTTGTATAAAAAATTTCAATTCTATACAGTTTAACTACTTCCGGGCACATTGCATCCCTCAGCTAAGAGCTCCTTGACCATATTTCCTATTTACTACCTCCCTCTTTATACAAATTTACTATCCATGCTTTATCTTTATAGGTAATGTTACTTTTCATATAATCAATTCTTTGATATTTACATTCTTCCTTAATTCTCTTCACTACTATATGGGGTCTTGGGACTATGTTGTACCATAGAGCTTCATTTTGGGCTTGCCATATCTAGTGTACTAATGTTTCGATCACTGCCCATGTCAATCCTCTACTTACTTTGCTCACTACATAGCATGCTAGTATTCTCTATATTCCTTGTAGTGCACCCCCAACCATCTCAAGTTTGATGTCTCAGGTAGATGAAATCCTAATTCACGACAAAACTCTCCTAACTCTCCTTCACAATAATGTTCATATTTTGATAATGTGTATCATCTTTCTTAGTTAAGTAAACTATTAATTAGTTATGGTTTAAGGTCTAAGCCATGAATAGTTAGTAATTTCTTGTTAAATTGACACTCCATTTGATTATTTATAATACTTTATGATATTAGATCAGTTATCCATAACCTTAGGATCTGGAAAGAACCTCATATTATTATTGACCCTTATCGATATATATACTCTTATAGTTTAAGTCCTCTACTTGGAGTTTGATGATATCTCTTCAAATTGGAGTGTGTTTTTTGAAACCAAGAGATGTTTCTATAGCGATGGTGACTGAGATGTTGTATGGTATGACCAAGGTTGAACATGTAAGTTAATGCTACCATTAGGTAGTCTAGTTAAAGAGTTATTTAAAGCAAAAATAGAAGATGACTAGGCACCATTCATTCCTATGAATTGCTCCAAGCATATTGTTTATGTTATATAGGTAGTGTATATTACTAAAGACATGAATCAACAATGTGACAAATTAATATGTAATTTTTATTGAAGTAATTAAAGTCATATTTAAGGTATATAAAATCTATTCTCTCCTTTTTATGGCATTATACATGACTTAAACAAATATACTAGTGACTTTTATGAATAATATAAAGTCTTGTTTAACTGTTTACCAATTCAAAACCAAGTCACAACAAGAGGAAGGTGGGCTATCTAAATTACAAATTTGGGTTCTAATGTAAATTGCACTCATCTTTGATGATGTTGTTGTTTCATATCAATACTATAAACTTCAGGATTTTAAATAAGTACTTGATTGTTCATCTAAGGTGTATATATATATTCATATACAAGCTAAAAGAAGTTGTTGAGTAACTTTAGACAATTGTTTGGGTTAAGATTCGAAATCTTCAAGCATTGGTTGGACTGTTATGTGTTATAGGACTAAAGTTTGTGTATACTCTTGAACTCGAACTCTTGTTAACTTTTGAAATATTTCTAGTATTATCTATATACCTTGGTTATCTTCTTGTCACCTTATATCATCATTTTGGCATCTTTGTAGTCATGAAAGACACTTGTTTAACTCGTCCACTTGTACGGGTTGCATGACCACTTGGCGTCTTTGTTTTTTATCCTTCTTGTGCTTGTGACTTTGTCAATATTAGTATGCCTCTTGTTTCCAATCTTTCTCTACTTTGCCTATGTTTAATTTTCTCTTCAAGCTGAAATTGCTACAGTCATTTTGGAAAATTCATTGAGTTTCAGTTTGACAAATATGGAAGTATATTAGAAGCAACAATCAGGACGTATCTTCTCAAGAGATCCTATGTTTTGCCAAATTTTTGATCCTGAGCGCAATTACCACTGTTTTTACCTTCTTTGTGTGGATCCCCAAGAGGTACTTTTCTGTTACAATATAAACTTGACATTATAAATGTTTAATGTTTGTATGAAATTATTTTTGGTACAGTATGTTGCTAAGAATCTTCCTAACACTAAAGAAGATTGAGAAGTATAAGCTAGGATATCCCAAATAATTTTGCTATCTTAACCAATCAAAGTGCTTTGAGCTAGTTGGTGTGAGCGATACAGAAGAGTACCTTGCTACTATAACAGCAATGGATGTCGTGGGAATTAGTAAAGTGGACCAGGTAAATAACTTTTATAGCTTTGCCAGCTTCATGTTTCTATTTTCCTTATAATAAAGAAAAAGTAAAACATACCTCTCACTCTCTCCATCTCTCTCTCTTTTTCCCCTTTTGTAAGACTCTACAAAATCCTAAGCTTAATTCAGTATTTTAGGCTTGTCAAGGGGTCCCAGACTTTGAATATTTTAGCTAAGTACTCAAAATTAGTGTTCTTTTAGTCTATGAAGGTTGGAAATCTCATTTTGCAACCTTTACGTCCATTAAATATTGATGTTCAGGTTGATTCATGATCAGGAATGTTCGTAGGTGTTTTTGAACAAGTTTTGATTTTTTTGAACTTCATTTGAAGCTTCGTTGGAATCCCAAAATAGTGGATAAATGTGATCTTGGCATGTCGCATCGAAAATCGTATTGATTAATATTTTCCCCAGCTACCAGCGCCCAATTCTAATAAATCGACGCGATCATGGTACGACGCGCTGCATCGACATGTGCATCGGTAATCCATTTTTTAATTATTAAAAGACCGCATTGTTAGGGGTATTTAGGTCTTTTTTCCCTTGACCCTCAGCCCCCAAAACACAAAATTAAACTCCCTATAGAGAAAATATACTCATTCATTCTCCAATTAGCTCAAGAAAAAAACCCTAGGTGCTTAAATATCAAATCAAGAATGCAAGATTCAACCATAAACTTCCAGGAATTCTTGAACACAGGTATGTGAAGTGTTCGTCCAAGGGTTCCTTCCACCCTTGGAGTCCAAGAATCAGTTTTGAACTTCAAGTAGTTGATTTTATGAATTCCAAGATTGGAATTAAAGTGTATCCATAATTATTATTTGGATTAAGTTCCTAATTCATGATCATATATATATATATATATATATATATATATAAATATATCATGTGTGATCATTATGTGTGCAGAGTTATGTGAATCCGTAATAAACCCTTGACTTGTGAAATTAGAGATAATTTATGATGCTCACTTGTTGTTCAATACTATATGCATATACTATGTACAAGTAGCATTCCCTGCATTACAAAACTATGTAGCCAACATAGATTGAGGTATCTTCCTGCCATATATTATGAGGGTTGATAATTTTCATTCGAATTATCCTGTCAGCGAGGGTTGACATAAGAGCTTCCTATCAGAGAGGGTTAACTCATAGCTTATCCTTACCCATGGCACGGTATTAATACCCTTCTAACTAGATTTATAGGTTGGACCCCAAATCAGTTAGAAAAGGTGTATTTCAGTTAGATGATTACCTCCCACAGTCTGAGTTCCAGTCTCAGTCTTAGAATAGAACTTAGTTTAGTTCTACAGATTCAGGACTATCAGATATGGTCACTCAGCTCAGTACAGAACTCTGTATGTTTCCACAGTACTTAGAACTATTAGATACAGTCAGTTAGATAATCAGTGATGTAGTATTCATCAACCTAAATATCGGTTATCAGTATTCCGATTCAGTACTCAGTATTAGCACGATCTCAGTTACAACCTATGTGTTCATATATGTACCCTTACTCAGTCATACTCATGTTATTCAGTGATTATTGTTCATGCATATAAATCCATGTATTTCAGCCTACCTCACTGAGCATACCAATATATTTAAGTTACTGGCGGATGCTTTTCTTTATGTTATAATGTCTTATATCATAGGTTCAGATGTACGGGCTGCAGAGCATCCTTAGCAATCTAGATTCTTAGCTTTCAGAGTAGTGGTGAGTCCTCATAGTTTGAGGATATGCTTATTATTTATAGTACTTAAGTTTTATTTTAGTAGATGAAGTTAGTTAGGGGCTTGTCCAATCAACTCCATAGTTCAGACAGTTAGGGGCTTTTCAGACTAGAGTATTTTTGGACAGTTGTTCAGTTTTTAGTATTGATGCTCAGTTTTAGTATTGTGATACCATATTCAATAATATTTATAGTATTGAACCTTATGGCAAGTTTCTGCCTATTTTCATATATTTACAGTATTTATTACACAGTTAATGTAGTAGGTACTAGTCATGGGTTAGCTTGTGGTCCTTAAGGATTATGAGCATTGAGTAGCTTCCAGGGTACAGACTCGGGGTGTTACAAACTTGATATCAGATCCTAAGGTTCAACAGAGTCTTAGGAAATCTGAAAGCCACATCTAGTAGAGTCTTATGCATGGGTGTGTTGCATGCCACACTTATGGACAAGAGGCTATAAGATGTTTTAGAAAATGTTTCCCTTTTCTAAGTATTCATGTTATGTCAGTGTGCATGAGTTCCAGTTAAACTCTATTTCTAATCCTATTTTCTCTTTCGTTTATAGAATATGCCTCTAAAGAGGACTCAGGGAAGAGGAATGGGAGATCAGCTTGCCCCTCAGCTAATCCATCCAAATCCTTTCATTAAGAATGTCTCCCACGCAGTGTTTAGAGTAGCCTTAACCACCCTAACTTATTTTTTGGTAGCCTAGAATGAACATCCAGCTTCGGTTTCGGCCAACCCAGTGGCCAATACTACTGCTTCCAGGATTTAGGACTTTACTCGAATGAACCCTCCATCATTTATCAGGTCTAAGTCAGATAAAGACCCTTAGGAATTTCATGATTAGGTGCAAAAGGTTACCAATATCATGGCGGTGACTGCTGTTGAGAGTGCTGAGTTGGCCGCATATGAATTACAGGATATCGCTCACTCATGGTTTAAATAATGGAAGGCAGAGAGGGCCACTGATGCAGGGTCTATAGAATAGGAGAAGTTCAATTACTTTCTGGATAGGTTCTTTTAGCTAGAGTTGAGGAAAGTGAAGGTTTTGGATTTTATAAACCTAAAGCAGGGCAATATGACAGTGAAGGCGTATTCTCTCAAGTTTATTCAGTTAGCCAGATATGCCCCGCATGTTGTGGTAGATAGCAGAGCAAAGATAAGTAAGTTTGTGTTGGGAGTATCTATCAGCATGGTCAAGGAGTGTAGGATTGCAATGCTTATTAAGGAGATGGACATAGCCAGGCTCATGGTCCACGCTCAGTAGATAGAGAAGGCCAAGAATAAAAAGAAAGAGAAAGAGAGAGAGAATAAGAGAGTGAGAATAGGTAGTTTCAATTTCACTCAGCCTAAGTCAGAGGGTGGGAATCGTTCTCAGTTCCACCCAAAATCCTCTTTACCAACTCTTTCCTTATCTAATACTCTAGTGCCAAAATTTAGAGATGAAAACCGATATAGGGCATCAGGCCCTAAACCCCAAGGTAGTTTTAACAGTACCCAAACCAATCCCCTTTGCCAAAGGTGAGATAGAAACCACCAGGGTATTTACAGAGTCAGCAGTTATATATGTTTTGTATATGGCAAGACAGGCCACAGGATCAGACAGAGTCCTTAGGTTGGTTTGCAGATTCAGGATAATCATCTCCCAGCTCAGTTCAGTCACCCGAATTAGCAGGATGTCTCTCCCAGTGCCACCAGTGGGCAACTCCCAAATAGACTCTATGCTTTTCATTCCTAAAAGGATCAGGAAAGTTCTCTTGATGTGGTCCTTGGTTGGTTACAAGTTTTCCATTTGCATGTTTACGCTTTGCTAGATCCAGGAGCTTTTTTGTCTTTTGTTACTCCATAAATAGTAGTTGATTTTAGAGTCAGTACCAAAATTCTAGCATAGACCTTTTTGTTTTCTACCCCAGTGACTGTCCGATTATGAATCTCAGAAAGTCACTTCAGCAGATTTAGTTGAGTTGGAGATGACTAATTTTGATGTAATTCTCAGCATGGATTGGATTCATCCTAATATGTTTTATTCGACTGTATAAATAGAGTTTTCAAATTTTAGTTTTCAAATAAACCTATCCTAGAGTGAAAGGATAGTACTTCAGCACTTAGGGGTCAATTTTTTTCTTACCTTTGAGTTAGAAAGATGATATCTAAGGGAAGTTTCTACTATCTCGTTTGAGTCCAGGACTCTAGTTTAGAAACCCCTACTATTGAATCAGTATCAGTAGTATGTGAATTCCCAGATGTGTTTCCTGGAGATTTTTTCGGAGTTCCTCCCAAAAGGGAAATTGATTTTAGAATTGATCTTTTCCCAGATACTCAGTCCATCTCTATCTCATCATACAAAATGGCTCCAGCAAAACTCAGTGAATTAAAGGGACGGTTAAAGGATCTCTTAGATAAGGGAATCATCTGACCCAGTATGTCCACGTAGGGCGCACTAGTATTATTCGTGCATAAGAAAGACAATTCTCTAAAAATGAGCATAGATTACCGTCAGTTAAACAAAGTTATAGTCAAGAACAAGTATCCACTCCCCATAATTGATTACTTGTTTGACCAACTTCAGGGTACCAGTTATTTCTCTAAGATAGACCTTAGACAGGCTATTATCAGCTCAGAGTCAGAGAAAGTGAGATCGCCAAAATAGCTTTTCAAACTCGGTACAATTACTTTGAATTCTTAGTCATATCTTTTGGTCTTACCAATGCCCCAGCAGCCTTCATGGACTTGATGAATCATGTGTTCAAGCAGTACTAGACATGTTTGTTAGTCTTCATATATGACATTCTTTTCTACTCCCGCAGTTAGCACGATCATGCAAACTATCTCAGAATAGTATTGCAGACTCTCGGAAACCATCAGTTATTTGCCAAATTTAGTAAGTGTGAATTTTAGCTAAAGTCAGTAGCATTCCTTTGCCATATAATTTTTGGTGATGGAATTAAAGTTTATCCCCAAAAGACCAAAGCATTGAGAAACTGGCCTAGGCCCATCTCTCAATCAGATATTAGGAGTTTCTTGGGTTTGGCTGGCTATTACCGATGGTTTATTGAGGGATTTTCATCTATTGCATCCCCTATGTCCAGATTGACTAAGAAGAAAGCCAAGTTCCAGTGGTCAGATCGTTGTGGGAAGTGTTTTCAGGAGTTGAAGACTTGACTTACTACAACTCTAGTTTTGATCCTACCAGATGGTTCAAATGGTTTTATTGTGTACTGTGATGCTTTTAGAGTCTAATTGGATTATATTTTGATGCAGAGAGGTAACATCATAGCCTATGCCTCTAGACAACTTAAGCCCCATAAGAAGAACTATCCTACTCATGATCTTGAGTTAGTAGCAGTAGTTTTTCCTTAAAGATTTGAAGGCATTACTTATATGGTGTGCACATTGATGTGTTTACTGATCATAAAAGCTTGCAGTATGTGTTCTCTTAGAAAGACTTTAATCTCTATAAAAAAAAGATGGTTGGAATTGTTGAAAGACTATGACATAAGTGTTCTATATCATCCAGGCAAGGCCAATATAGTGGCTGACACTCTCAGTAGAATGTCTATGGGTAGTGTTTCCCATGTTGAGAGCAGTAAGAAAAAGTTATCCCGTGAAGTTTATCAGCTAGCCCGACTAGGTATTCGCTTAGTTGATTCAGTAGAAGGTAGTATGTGGGTGTAGAGTAGCTCAGAATCATCCCTAGTTTCCAAAGTGAAGGAATAGAAAGATAGGGATCCTAGTCTAGTCCAGTTGAAGGAATCAGTCAAAAATCAGAAGGTAGAGGTTTTCTCCTAAGGGGGAGATAGTGTTTTGCATTGCCAGAGTCGTCTGTATATTCCAGGTGTAGATGAATTGAGGCAACGAATTCTTGAAGAAGTGCATGGTTCACATTACTCTATTCATCTAGAGTCCATGAAGATGTACATCTATTGGTGTAATGGGATGAAAAGAGACTTTGTAGAATTTATGTCTAAGTGCTTAATATGTCCATAAGATAAGATTGAGCATCATAATTCTATTGGGTATATGGAGGAGTTAAGTATTCCCACCTAAAAATAGGAAGAAGTGAACATGGACTTCGTGATGGGCTTGCCTCGTACTCGTCGTCAACATGATTCAGTTTGGGTCATTATAGACAGAATGACCAAATTAGATCATTTTCTTCCAGTTCATACCTCCTATTCAGCCAAAGATTATGCCAAACTCTCTGTTAGGGAGTTGGTCAAATTGAACGATGTTCTATTGTCCATTATCTCAAATAGAGATACCCAGTTCACCTCTCAATTTTGGAAAGCATTTCGAAAAGGCCTTGGTACCCAAGTTCATCTCAATACAACCTTTCATCCTCAAATAGATGGTTAAGAAGAAAAGACCATCCAGACCTTGGAAGATATGTTGCAAGCATGTATAATAGACTTTCAAGGTAGTTGGGATGACCACTTGCCTTTAATTGAGTTCGCATATAACAACAACTATCACTCCAGCATTTAGATAGTTCCATTTGAGGCGCTTTATGGGTGGAGGTGTAGATCTCTTACTGGTTGATTTGAAGTGGGTGAGGCTATAGTAGTAGGGCTTGACTTAGTGTTTGGTACCTTAGAGAAGGTCCAGTTGATTAGGGAAAGGCTTAAAGATAGCTCAGAACCAATAAAAATCATACGCAGATGTGCGCAAAAAAGATCTCGAGTTTGAGATTGGTGATAGTTTACTTGAAGATCTCTCCTATGAAAAGAGTGAAGCATTTTGGCAAGAAGGGGAAACTCATTTCTCAATATGTCGGTCCTTACCGAATTCTCAGCCATTTCAGAAAGGTTGCTTACGAGCTTGAGTTACCTTCAGATTTATCTTCAGTTCATCCAGTGTTCCATGTCTCCTTGCTAGATAAATGCATAGGTCACCTATCAATCATATTCCCTATTGAGGGCACAAATATTCAAAACAGCCTCTCTTATGAAGAGAACCCAATTGAAATCCTTGACTATCAGATTCGTAGACTAAGTAACAAAGAAGTTCCTCTAGTCAAAGTTCTTTGGTGGAATCATTCTGTTGAGAAAGATACTTGGGAAGCACAAGCAGACATGAAAACCAAGTATCCTCATCTATTATCATCTAATACAAACTCAGCTCAAGGTAATAGTTTTCTAAAGCTTAATCAGTTTTATTTTTAGATTTCAATGTACAAACGTGGTATCAGTTCCTATTGGATGTTTAGTTATACATTCATTATCCAGTTCAGTCATGTATCCATGCATTAGATATGCATGTTCAGTATATAGATTCAGTTTATCAATAATCCTAGTCATGTATTCATGAATCTTGTCCAGCTATATCCATGCATCAGATATGCATGTTCATTAAGATAATTCAGAATACCAGTAATATCAGTCATATAGTCATGTTCCAGATATTCATGCCCAGTAAGTAAGTCAGTCTCTCAGTATTCTCAGTCTCATTCGAGGATGAATGTTCCCAAAGGAGAGATAATGTAAGACTCCGCAAAATCCAAAGCTCATTTTAGTCCTTTACGCTTGTCAAGGGGTCCCAGATATAGAATATTTTAGCTAAGTACTCAGACTTACTATCATTTTAGCCTACGAAGGTTGGCAATCTCATTTAATGACCTTTATACCCATTAAATGTTGATGTTCGGTTGATTCATGATCAGTAATATCCGTAGGTGTTTTCCGACAAGTTTTGGATTTTTCGATCTTTGTGTGAAGCTCCGTTGGAATTCCAAAATAATGGATCAATGCGATCTTGGTGCTCTGCGTCGACTATCACATTGATTAATATTTTCCCCCGATACCAGCATCCAATTTCTGTGAATCAACGCGATCATGGCGCAATGTGTTGGTTATCATGTCGATGCCATCAATGCGCTACGTCGGCCTACGCATCGGTAACCCAATTTTTAGTCATTAAAAGGCCATGTTTATGGGGGTATTCCCTTGACCCTCAGCACCCAAAACACAAAATTAAACTCCCTATAGAGCAAATATACTCATTCATTCTCCAATTAGCTCAAGAACAAAACCCTAGGTGCTTAAATTTCAAATCAAGAACGCAAGATTCAACCATAAACTTTCAGGAATTCTTCAACAAAGGTATGTGAAGTGTTCTTCCAAGTGTTCCTTCCACCCTTGGAGTCCAAAAATCTCTTTTGAACTTCAAGTAATTGATTTTATGAATTCTATGATTGGAATTAAAGTGTATCCATGATTGCTATTTGGATTAAGTTCCTAATTCATGATTAAATATATATATATATATATATATATATATATATATTATGTGAAATTGATCATTATAAGTGTAGATTGATGTGAATCCGTGATAAACCCTTGACTTGTGAAATTAGAGATTAATTATGATGCTCACTTGTTGTTCAATACTATGTGCATATACTATGCTCACCAAGTGTTTGATAAATTATCCGTATGAATTATTAAGATAATGAAATCATGTCAAGTTAGCTTACGTGCAAGTTATATCGTGCAATTATTTGTCAAAATGCCCCAATGAATGAATGATGATCAAGTTCATAGATTACATGTTTCATGTTATGCCATGCCTCTTAATTTATGCTATCGAGTCCTACAGGTACTTATACCCGATATTTTAGCCGATTACCTAGAGCCATGGTCATTCATAGAATAGTATTAGTAATGACACGATCAATAGAACTCTCAGTCAGTTACAGAACTCAGGAAAATCAATAGAATCTAGACTATTCCAGTCTAAATAAGTATCCAGTTCAGACCTCGGTAAACTCAGTCTGCTAATAGAATTTAGTAGTATTCCATCAGTCAATGAAACTCAGTGAACTCAGTTCAGTTTAGCTAAACAGTAATCTCAGTAACCTTTCAGCCCAGTCTAGTATAGATAAGAAATAAGTTCAATTTCTATTCAGTTGGGGGTAGGATTCAACACTGAGTTAACCCAGGGATGGAGGTATTCCAGTCAGTAGAGCGTATGACCCTAAGTACTAATCCCTGCGTTATAGAATAATGTAGCCAATGTAGTTTGAGGTATCTTCCTTCCAGACATTATAAGGGTTGATACTTCTCATCTGAGTTATCCTGCCAGCAAGGGTTAATGTAAGAGCTTCCTGTCATAAAGGGTTAACTCACAGTTGTCCTTACCCGTGGCATAGTATTGAAACCCTTCCAATTGGGGTTATAGGTTGGACCCCAAATTAGTTAGAGAAGGTGCATGTTGGTTAGATAATTACCTCCTACAATCTCAGTTCCAATCTCACTCTCAGAATAGAACTCAGTTTAGTTCTATAGATTTAGGACTATCAGACATGGTCACTCAGCTCAGTATAGAACTCTGTATGTTTCCACAGTACTCAGAACTATCAGATACAGTTAGTTAGATAATTAGTAATACAGTATTCATAAACCTAGATATCGGTTATCAGTATTCCAATTCAGTACTCAGTATTAGCACGATCTCAGTTACAATCTATGTGTTCATACATATACCCTTACTCAGTCATACTCATGTTATTCAGTTATTATTATTCATGCATATGAACCCATGCATTTTAGCCTACCTCACTGAGCATACCAGTACATTCAATGTACTGACGCATGCTTTTCTTTGTGCTATGATGTCTTATATCATAAGTTCAGACACACGGGCTCCAGAGCACCCTTAGCAGTCTAGATTCTATGCTTTCAGAGTAGTGGTGAGTACTCATAGTTTGAGGACATGTTTGTTATTTACAATACTTAGTTTTTTTTCAGTAGATGGAGTTAGTTGGGGGCTTGTCCCATCAAGTCCACAATTCAAATAGTTAGAGGCTTTTTCAGACTAGAGTATTTTCAAATAGTTGTTCAATTTTTTAATATTAATGTTAAGTTTTGATATTATGATACCATATTCTCTAATATTTATAGTATTGAACCTTATGGCAATTGTTTACCTATTTCTGCTTATTTACAGTATTTATTACACAGTTATTGCAGTAGGTACCAATCATGGGTTAGGTTGTGGTCCTTCGGGATTATGAACGTCATGTAGTGTCCAGGGTAAAGACTTAGGGCATTATAAACTTGGTAATAGAGCCTAAGATTCAAAAAATTCCTAGGAAGTCTGAAAGCCACATCTAGTAGAGTCTTGTGCTTGGGTGTGTTGCATGCCACACTTATGGACAAGAGCGTACAAGATGTTTTAGGAAAAGTTTCCTTTCTTTCAGTATTCATGTCGTGTGAGTGAGCATGAGCTCTAGTTAAACTATCTTTCTAATCCTAGTTTCTCTTTTGTTTACAGAATATGCCTCTAAAGAAGACTCAGGGAAAAGAAATGGGAGTTCAGTCAGCCGTTCAGCACGTCCATCCTGATCCTTTGGGTGAGCATGTCTCCTATGGGGAGTTCATAGTAGCCTTCACCTCCCTAGATCATTCTGTGGTAGCCTAGAATGAACGTCTAGGGACAAAGATAAAGTAATTTCATCAATATAAAATTAAGTCAAAACAAGTCACATAACCATATGTAAATATATATACATATACATCATGATGGGATAGGGAATAAGGTTTAGAATGTATTTCAAATCCTTAACGTAGGTTGTGTAGCTTTACCATCATAATTCCACTCACGGGCTATATGGCCCAGTGTTACCCCCTGAACAGGCCCTATTACATGTTAGCTTCATGAACCGAAGATATCATACATGGCTAGGATTCTGTTGTATCTTTCCCCACCTTGATATCATATGACTAGGGCGACACTACAACAAAAAGGTCTATTTAAGACCAATATTTAGGGACCGGAATATAATCTCATCTCTAAAAGTATATTTATTAACACGATATTATATTTCGATCCTTAATTGTGCAATTTATTGTGAAGGTATAAAATTTGGTCCTAAAAGAAAATTTTTAACTAGTTCCTATTGACAATTTAGAGTCTTAAGAGGGAAAAAGAAATACCTCCAAAATCTTGTAAATTTTTTAATTAAAAAATCATAATTGGATAATTATTAAAACATAATAAGGTACCAAAAAGAATATTTCTTAATTTATTACAATTAAAAACCTATTTATCTTCTCTTAAAAATACAAAAAAGTACTCTGTACAATTAACGAAATTAGCCCTAATTTTGTCTCTCAATTTTCTCTTCACTGTGTGAAATACGCTGTGAGCTCTAGTATTCACGTATGCAAACTTAACGCTCGATTCCCTTCAGCGAGCTCCACTTTACTCTCTTTTTCCTCTCCAACTTGTTTTGTGTTTTCTTGTTATCTGTTAATGGGTTGTGTTATTTTCAATGATTCTAGTGTATTTTTCATCTGGGTTTGGGACAATTTTGTTAATATTGTTCTAGTAATGTCTAATTCTTGAATATTTTGATTACTTTCTAATAAATTTGGTACTTGTGAATATTGTCTGCAGCTCTAGCATAAAACCACTATTTGTCTTTTGTTTATTCGTCGTTGTGATTAGGGCTGAGTCATTACCATATGTACCAAGAGTCACTACCTTCTGCTTATTCTTCGTTGTTTAGTCATCACTATAATTCATCATTCTTAATAATTATGGTAAACTTAAGCTTGAAGGTCATGAATTGTAACAAGAATTGTACCTTCTATTAGTATAGTTACTTGTTTGATTCTTTTATTTATCTTCTAATAAATTATGTTCTTGTGAAATACTTCAATTAGGGATGTTAATGGTGTATTGCGGGGTGGGTTTGACCTTTTCTCAGTGTGGTGCGGGGCAGGGTTCCTTCAGCTTAGTTGATAAATTTGTTCGAGGCATAGAAGATACTTTTTGGTCGAAATTTTTTTTTATATAATCTCCATCATGTATAAAAAAAATTCAAATCTATACAGTTTAACCACTTCCAGGCGCATTACATCCCTGAGCTAAGAGCTCTTCGACCACATTTCCTATTTACTACGTCCCCTTTTATAAAATTTTCCTACCCATGCTCTATCTTTACAGGTAATGTTACTTTGTATATAATTAATTCTTTGATATTTACATTCTTACTTAATTGTCTGCACTACTATATAGGGTCTTGGGACTGTGTTGTTCAATAGAGCTTCATTTTAGGCTTGCCATATGTGGTGTACTAATGTTGCGATCACTGCATAGGTCAATCCTCTACTTGCTTTGCTCACTACATAGCATGCTAGTGTTCTCCATATTCCTTATAGTGACACCCCCCGCCTACTCAAGTTTGATATCTCAGGCAGATGAAATCCTAATTCTCGATATAACTCTCCTAACTCTCCTTCTCAAGAATGTTCATATTTTGATAATGTGTATCATCTTTCTTAGTTAAGTAAACTATTAATAAGTTATGTTTTAAGGTTTAAGCCATGAATAGTGAGTACTTTCTTGTTAACTATGACACCCTACTTGTTTAATTATAATACTTTATGATATTAGATCAGTTATCCGTAGACTCAGGAGCTGGGAAGAACCTCATATTATTATTAACCCTTATCTATATGTATACTCTTGTAGTTTAAGTCCTTTGCTTTGAGTTTGATGATATCTCTTCAAATTGGAGTTTTTTTTAAACAAAAAGATGTTTCTATAGCGACGGTTACTGTGATGTTGTGTGGATTGACCAACGTTGAACACGAATATTAATGCTACCATTAGGGAGTCTAGTTAAAGAGTTATTTGAAGCGAAAAAAGAAGATGACTAGGCACCCTTCATGCCTATGAATTTCTCCAAGCATACTGTTTATGTTCTAATAGGCAGTGTATACTAAAGACATGAATCAACAATGTGACAAATTAATATGGAATTCTAATGGAAGTAATTAAAGTTATATTAAAGGTATATGAAATCTATTCTCTCCTTTTTATGGCATTATTCATGACTTCAACAAATATACTGATGACTTTTATGAAGAATATAAAGTCTAGTTTAACTGTTTACCAATTCAAAACCAAGTCACAACAATAGAAAGGTGGGCTATCTAAATTACAGATTTAGGTTTTAATATAAATTGCACTCACCTTTGATGATGTTGTTGTTTCATATCAACACTATAAACTTCTGGATGTTAAATAAGTACTTGATTGTTCATCTAAGGTGTATATATATTCAAGTACGATCTATAAGAAGATGTTGAGGAACTTTAAACAATTGTTTGGGTTATGATTCGAACTCTTCAACCATTGTTTGGACTGTTATGTGTTATAGGACTAAATTATGTGTGTACTCTTGAACTCACATTCTTGTTAACTTCTAAAAAATTTCTAATAATATCTCTATACCTTCTTATCTTCTTGTCACCTAATATAGTCATTTTGTTATCCGTGTAGTCATGAAAGACACTTTTTTAACTCTCCCACTTATATTGGTTGCATGAGCACTAGGCGTACTTGTTGTTTGTCCTTCTTGTGCTTGTGACTTTTTCAATATTAGTATGCCTTTTGTTTCAAATCCTTTTCCATTTGGACTATGTTTATTTTTCTCTTTAAGCTGAAATTACTATAGTTATTTTAGCAAAGTCATTGAGTTTTAGTTTGAAAAACATGGAAGGATATCAGAAGCAACAATTAGGACCTATCTCCTTGAGAGATCCTGTGTTTGCCAAAATTTTGATCCTGAACCCAATTGCCACTATTTTTACCTTCTTTGTGTAGGTCCCCAAGAGGTATTGTTTTGTTACAATATAATCTTTACATTATAAATGTTTATCATCCAGGGGTTCCTTCCACCCTTGGTGTCTAAGAATGTCTTTTGAACTTCAAGTAGTTGATTTTATGAATTCTATGATTGGAATGGTAGTGTATCCGTAATTGCTATTTGGATTATGCTTCTAATTCATAATTATATATATATATATATATATATATATACCATTTGAAATTGATCATTATGTGTGTAGATTCATGTGAATCCATGGTAAACCCTTGACTTGTAAAATTAGAGATGAATTATGATGCTCACTTGTTGTTCAATACTACGTGCATATACTACGCTCACCAAGTGTTTGATAAATTGTCCGTGTGAACTATTAAGAGAATGAAATCATGTCAAGTTTTCTTATGTGCAAGTTATATCATGCAAGTGTTTGTAAATATGCCCCAAAGAATGAATGAATGATGATCTAGTTCATAGTTTACATCTTTCATGTTATGCCATGTCTCTTAATTTATGCTATCAAGTCCTGGGGGTACTTATACCCAACAATTTAGTGATTACCTAGAGCCTTGGTAAGTCATAGAAGAGTATCAGTTACGACATGATTAGTAGAACTCTCAGTCAATTACAGAACTCAGGAAAACTCAGTAGAATCCATACAAGTCCAGTCTAACTCAGTATCCAATTTAGACCTCAATAAACTAAGTCGGCTAATAGAATTCAGTAGTATTTTGTCAGTCAATAAAACTCAGTGAACTTAGTTTTGTTCAGCTAAATAGTAATCTCAGTAATCGTTCAATATAGCCTAGTACAGAGTAGAAATCTGTTCAATGTCTATTTAGTTGGAAGTAGGATTCACCACTGAGTTAACCCAGGGATGGGGGTATTCTTGTCAGCAGACGGTTTGACCCTTAGTAGCAATCCTTACGTTACAAAACTACATAGCCAGCGTAGATTAAGGTATCTTCTTGCCAGACATTATGTGGGTTGATACTCCTCGCTTGAGTTATCCTGCCAGCGAAGGTTGACATAAGAACTTCCTGTCAAAGAGGGTTAACTCACAACTTGTCCTTACCTGTAGCACAGTATTAACACCCTTCCAACTGGGGTTATAGGATAGACCATAAATAAGTTAGAGAATGGGCATGTCAATTAGATGATTATCTTTCATAGTCTCAGTTCCTGTCTCAGTCTCAGAGTAGAACTTAGTTTAGTTCTACAGATTCAGGACTATCAGACATAGTCACTCAGCTCAGTACAGAACTCTGTATGGTTCCACTATACTCAGAACTGTCAGATACAGTCATTCAGATAATCAGTAATACAATATTTATAAACCCAGATATTGATTATTATATTTTGATTCAGTACTCTGTATTAGCACGATCTCTATTATAGTCTGTGTTCATACATGTACTCTTACTCAGTCATACTCATGTTATTAAGTTATTAATGTTCATCCATATAAACCCATGCATTTCTGCCTACCTCACTCAGCATACCAGTATATTCAAAGTACTGACACATGCTTTTCTTTATGCTATGATATCTTAAATCATAGGTTCAGACGCACGAGCTCTAGAGCACCCTTAGCAGTCCAGATTCTTAGCATTCAAAGTAGTGGTAAGTCCTCATAGTTTAAGGACATGCTTATTATTTATAGTACTTCAGTATTATTTTGGTAGATGAATTTAGTTAGGGGCTTGTCCCATCAACTCCACAATTCAGATAGTTAGAGCCTTTTTCAGATAATAGTATTTTTAGGTAGTTTTTCAGTTTTTTAGTATTGATGTTCAGTTTTGTTATTGTGATACCATATTTAGAAATATTTATAGTATTGAAGCTTATGACAAATTTTCTCCTATTTTCGCATATTTACAGTATTTATAACACAGTTATTGCATCAGGTACCAGTTATGGGTAAGCATGTGGTCCTTCAGGATTATGAGCACCATGTAGAATCCAGGGTACAGACTCAGGGTGTTACACCTTCCCTTATTAGGAAGTAATGTTTAAAGTTTTTGCCTCAATTCTCTATCTTGGTAATATTGACTTTGTAAAAGGACGAAAGGTCAATCATCAGTTATAAAAGCAGAAAAAGTAAAACACCATCTCAAAACTACAGTGGAGCTTCTAATGTATGGGTGATTCTTAATGTGTCCTTGGATACTCAGAAGCCATATTGCGGTGATAATTGTTGGAGATTTTGACTTTCGTAATGTTTGAGGTGAGACCATATAGCTTTGGAAGATGCATTGTGCAAAAGGGTGATAATCACCCTTGAAGAAGTGATAAAATGTAATCTTGACCCAGTAGTGCTGAAATAAGTTAGGATGGTATCGCTAAAACAATATATTCTAGACTATTTGATTGGTAAGAGGCTTAGATTGATTCATCATCACGCGTGACTGATATACTAGCCATTGTCTCTTGCCAGGCACTGAAGAGATATTTGTTTTCTTGTTTTATATGCCTTTAATTTTATAAAAGAACTCTTTACTGCTTATGTGATGGGGATTAGAGAGTCAAAGTGCCTAGTTTTCGATATGAATTATGGCAAATATTCTTTCTAAATAAAACTCATATATTTAAAAAGTACTATATATAGCCCAATAGGGTTAATAATCCAAAATATCTTACAAAATTACAAAAAAAATTAAAGTCAAAGAAAAACTATTTTTATTTCCCAAATAGTAGCATCTTCACATAAATCGAAATGAAAAGAGTATGATTCCCAATTATTGTAAATCAAGGATATAGAGAA
This sequence comes from Capsicum annuum, assembly GCF_002878395.1. Classification (NCBI taxonomy): domain Eukaryota; kingdom Viridiplantae; phylum Streptophyta; class Magnoliopsida; order Solanales; family Solanaceae; genus Capsicum; species Capsicum annuum. The sequence continues at coordinate 130,922,355 of NC_061122.1, read as the reverse complement.
ACTTGTTTGCTGTGATAGTAACAAATAAAGCATGCAGTTGTGAAATAAATATGTTGATTTTAGATGTTAGTGTCACCTAAACTAATCATAAATTAGAAATAAAAGAAGAGAAAAATATATGCTAAGTTGAAGCCAACATATGTGCGTGCACTTGTGTGGATAATGTATGTGTGTATGTACTTATTCACAATTGTTTTAGTAATTTTAATTCTAAATCAACATCCACATCTATCCATTTGAGAATTATTAATTGTTTAAACATTCATTGTTTAACCCGATATTATGTTCATCCAATGAAAACTTTTCAAAAGTAGCAAGGATGAGGTTTCATGAGTCAAAGTTCCTATAGTATATTCTTGTTGTTAACATTTTCTATATGTTTAATCTATTTCGCCTAGGTAGGGTATAGGGGGAGAGAGGGTAATCTGGTTGTTGTTCTAATGAAACTGTTGTTTGTAGCTCTCCCAACAATGGGTAAATGGCATCACTTTTCTCAAATGATTAAGCAGTGTAATTCTCTATGCTGCTCTTCTTCCCTCGAGAACGAAATCTATGGCGAAACTATTTCTCTATAATCTTTGTGAGTGTAAAAAATTTGCGAAAAAGAAACACTAAATTTGACCAGCATCATACTGAAACTATGTAGTATGAAAGTTCCACTTCCACCACAGAATACTAAAAGAAAGTATTAAATCTTTTCATAGTGTTACATCTATCTCTGTAATTGTTGTATTTATCTTTGCAGAAACCAAGTGGAATTGTTTCTCTTCTAGATGAAGCTTGGTAAGATAAAATCCCATCTTGGTCTTTGTTATGAAAATTAGTTAAACGTCAGTTAATTACTACTTAAGATTATGTTCAATATTCTTTTTGTATTATAGTTGTGGAGTTCAAGATTGTAACTCTATTTAAGCTAATTGATGAAGTTTGTTATCATTGTTTACCTCCATTGTCTAGTATGTTCCCAAAGTCCACACATGAAACATTCTCTAACAAGCTATGTCAGACATTCGAAGTTCATAAGCATTATGCTAAGCCCAAACTATCTCATACAGATTTCATAATTTCGCATTATACTGGAGAGGTGAGTGTGACTTCTAATAGGTATATATAAATAAAGTAATTTGTTATGTGCATTCCTGATGTAATCTATTTACAATTAGGTGCAATACTAATTTGACTAATTTCTAGACAAAAAAAGGACTATATAATGCATGAACATCAAGACCTTCTTTGTGCATTAAAATGCTCTTTTATTGAAGGACTCTTCCCTTTATTAGGTGTAGAGACTTCAAAGTCTTTTTCAATCGGTTCAGGCTTTAAGGTATTCTTGCATTTTCTATGTGTCATTACTTATTAAGCGCCCTGGTTTGATTTATGTACATGATGAAACTCTGAGTTACCTTTTCCTATATGCTGATTATTCTTAGTCTTTCTTCTAAAACTGTCAGTTTTTTATGTGTTGAAGATAATTACAAACTGGAAATACAGTTACAACTACAGCAGTTGTTGGAGATTCTAAATTCTATAGAACCTCACTACATCAGATATGTAAAGCCTAATAATCTCCTAATACCTGCTATATTTAAAAATGAAAACATTATGAGACAATTGCTTTGTGGGGTCACTAATCTCTATCTTAGCAAATCCCGACATAGTCATATGTGGTATACTAATGTTGCGATCACTACCCAGGTCAATCCTTTACTTACATTTCCCACTGCGTAGTGCGCTAGTCTTCCCCATATTCCTTGTAGTAACACCTCCAGCCAGCTCAAGTTTGATGTCTCAAGCAGATGAAATCCTAATTCTAAACATAACTCTCCTAACTCTCCTTCACAAAAATGTTAATTTCTTGATAATGTCTATCATCTTGCTTAGTTAAGTAAACTATTAATTATTATGGTTTAAGGTCTAAGACATGAAAAGTGAGTACTTTATTGTTAACTTTGAAACTCCACTTGATTAATTATAGTACTTTATGATATTAGATTAGTTATCCATAAATTCAGGAGCTGGGAAGCACCTCATATTATCATTGACCCTGATCTATATGTATAATCTTGTAATTTAAGTCCTCTTCTCTGAGTGTGATGATATCACTTCAAATTGGAATGTGTTTTCCGAAATAAAAAGATGTTTTCAAAGTAATGGTGATTGTAATATTGTGTGGACTGACCAAGGTTGAACACGTAAGTTAATACTACCATTAGGAACTCAAATCAAAGAGCTACTTGAAGCAAAAATAGAAGACAACTAGGCACCATTCATGCCCATGAATTGCTCTAAGAATACATTTTATGTTATATAGGAAGTGTACACTACTAAAGACACGAGTCAACAATGTGACAAATTAATATGTAATTCTTATGAATGTAATTAAAGTCATATTTAAGGTATGTAAAATCTATTCTCTCCTTTTTATGGAATTATTCGTGACTTCAACAAATATACTAATCACTTTTATGATGGATATAAAGTACATTTTAACTGTTTACCTATTCAAAACTAAGTTGCAATAAGTCGCATGTGGGCTATCCAAATTATAGATTCAGAATTTAATATAAATTGCACAAAGCTTTGATGATGTTATTGTTTCATATCAACACTATAAACTTCTGGATGTTAAATAAGTACTTGATTGTTCATCTAAGGTGTATATATATTCATGTATGAGATAAAAGAAGTTGTTCAGGAACTTTAAAAAATTGTTTGGGTTAAGATTCGTACTCTTCAAGCATTGGTTGGACTGTTATGTGTTATAGGATTAAAGTTTGTGTATACTCTATAACTCGTACTCTTGTTCACTTCTGATAAATTTCTAATATTATCTATATACCTTGGTTATCTTTTTTTCACCTTATATAGTCATTTTGGTATCTTTGTAGTCATGCAAGACACTTGTTTAACTCGCCCACTTGTATGGGTTGCATGACCACTTGGCATGCTTGTTGTTTATCCTTCTTGTGATTGTGTCTTTGTCAATATTAGTATGCCTCTTGTTTTGAATCTTTTTCCATTTTGACCATGTTTAATTTTCTCTTTATGCTGAAATTGCTACAGTCCATTTGGCAAATTCATTGAGTTTGAGTTTGACAAACATAGAAGGATATCAGAAGCAATAATCAGGACCTATCTCCTCGAGAGATCCTATGTTTGCAAATTTCTGATCCTAAGCACAATTACCACTATTTTCACCTTCTTTGTATGGGTCCCCAAGAGGTATTTTTTTTATAATATAACCTTGACATTATAAATGTTTATCATTTGTACCAAATTATTTTTGTTATAGTATGTTGCTGAGAATCTTCCTATCACTAAAGGAGATTGAGAAGTATAAGCTAGGACATCCCAAATTATTTTGCTATTTTAACTAGTAAAAGTGTTTTGAGCTAGTTGGTGCGAGAGATGCAGAAGAGTACCTTGCCACTATAAAAGCAATGGATGTCATGGGAATTAGTAAAGAGGACCAGGTATATAACTTGTACAACTTTTCCCGCTTCATATTTTTATTTTCCTTATAATAAAGAATAAGTAAACACTACCTCTTACTTTCTCCGTCTCTCTCTCTCTTTCCCTTTCTGTATGACCCCCCAAAATCTGGAGCTTAATTTAGTACTTTAGGCTTGTCAATGGGTCCCAAACTTAGAATATTTTAGCTAAGTACTCAAACTTAGTGTCATTTTAGCATACAAAGGTTGGCAATCTCATTTCATGACCTTTACGTCCATTAAATGTTGATGTTTAGGTTGATTAATTATCAGGAATGTTCGTAGTTGTTTCCGAACAAGTTTCAGATATTTTGAACTTTGTTTGAAGCTTCGTTGGAATCCCAAATAGTGGATCAATGCAATATTGGTGTACTGAATCGACTATCGCGTTGATTAATATTTTCCACAACTACCAGCGTCTAATTCTAATGAATCGACATGATCATGGTGCGATGCATTGGCTATCGCGTCGATGCAATTGATGCGCCGCATCGACCTGTATGTCGGTAACCCAGTTGTCAGTCATTAAAATAACGCATTCTTAGGGATAATTAGGTATTTTTTCACTCGACCCTCAGCCCCCAAAACATAAAATTAGCCTCCCTATAAAGCAAATATACTCATTCATTCTCCAATTAGCTTAAGAACAAAACCCTAGGTGCTTAAATTTCAAATAAAGAATGCAAGATTCAACCATAAACTTTCAAGAATCCTTCAACACAGGTATGTGAAGTGTTAATCCAAGGGTTCCTTCCACCCTTGGAGTCCATATGAAATTGATCATTATGTGTGTAGATTCATGTGAATTCATAATAAACTCTAGACTTGTGAAATTAGAGATAATTATGATTTTCACTTGTTGTTCAATACTATGTGCACCTACTATGATCACAAAGTTTTTGATGAATTGTACATGTGAACTATTAAGAGAATAAAATCATGTAAAGTTAGCTTATGAGCAAGTTATATCATGCAAGTGTTTGTCAAAATACACCAATGAATAAATTATGATCCATGTCATAGTTTACATGTTTGATGTTATGCCATGTCTCATAATTTATGCTATCGACTCCTAGGGGTACTTGTACCTAAAAATTTTACTGATTACCTTGATTCATGGTCAGTCATATAATAGTATCAGTTACAATATAATCAGTAGAACTCTCAGTTAGTTACAAAACTTAGGGAAATTCAGTAGAATCCAGACTAGTCTTGTCTAACTCTGTATCCAGTTCAGAACTTGGTAAACTCAGTCAGCTAACTGAATTCAATAGTATTCTATCAGTCAACAAATCTTAGTAAACTCTGTTCAGTTCAACTGAATAGTGATCTCAGTAACCATTCAGTCCAGCCTAGTACAAACTAGAAATTAGTTCAATGTCATTAAGTTGAGAGTAAAATTTAGCACCGAGTTAACCCAAGGATGGGAGTATTCCTATCAATAAAGGGTTTGACCCTTAGTACCAATCCCTGCATTAAAGAACTACATAGCCAGCGTAGGTTGAGGTATCTTCCTGCCAGATATTATGAAGGTTGATACTTCTTATCCGACTTATCCTACCACTGAGGGTTGACGTAAGAGCTTTTTATCAGAGAGGGTTAACTCACAGATTGTCCTTACCAGTGGCATGGTATTAACACCTTTTCAATTGGGGTTACATGTTGGACCCCAAATCAATTGGAGAAGGGGCATGTCAGTTAGATGATTATCTCCCACATTGTTAGTTCCAGTCTCAGTATCAGAATAGAACTTAGTTAGTTCTACAAATTCAAGACTATCAGACATGGTCACTCAGCTCAGTACATAACTCTGTATGGTTCCACTATACCTAGAACTATCAAATATAGTCATTCAGAAAATCAATAATACAGTATTCATAAACCCAAATATCGATTATCATATTCTGATTCAGTACTCAGTATTAGCATGATCTTAGTTATAGTCTATGTGTTCATACGAACCCATGTACTCAGTACTCAGTATTAGCATTATCTTAGTTACAGACTATATGTTCATAAAAACCCATGTACTCAGTATTCATATTATTCAATTATTATTGTTCATGCATATGAACCAATGCATTTCATCCTACCTCACTGAGCATACCAGTACATTCAAAGTACTGAAGTATGCTTTTCTTTGCGCTATGATGTCTTATATCATAGGTTTAGATGCACGGGCTCCAAAGCACCCTTAGTAGTTCATATTCTTAGCTTTCAGAGTAGTGGTGAGTCCTCACAATTTGAGGACATGCTTATTATATACAGTACTTCTATTTTATTTTAGTAGATGGAGTTAGTTGAGGGCTTGTCCCATCAACTACACAGTTTAAATAGTTAGAGGCTTTTTCAGACTAGAGTATTTTTAGATAGTTGTTCAGTTTTTTAGTATGGATGTTTAGTTTTGGTATTATGATACTATATTGAGTAATATTTATAGTATTGAACCTTATGGCAAGTATTCGCGTATTTCACATATTTAGAGTATTTATTAAACAGTTATTGCAACAGGTTCCAGTCATGGGTTAGCATGCAGTCCTTTGGGATTATGAGCAATGTGTAGCATCCAGGGTACAGACTTGGGGTGTTAAAAACTGGGTATCAGATTCTAAGGTTCAACAGAGTCCTAAGAAATTGAAAAGCCGCATCTAGTAGAGTCTTGTGTATGGCTGTGTTGCACGCCAGACTTATGGACAGGAGGCTACGAGATGTTTTAGGAAAAGTTACCCTTCTTTCAGTATTTATGTCATGCGAGTGAGCATGAGCTCTATTTACACCCTCTTTCTGATCCTAGTTTCTATTCCATTTATAGAATATGCCTCCGAAGAGGACTCAGGGAAGAGGAATGAGAGATCATTTAGCCCCTTAGCCTGTTATCCAAATCCTTTGGGTGAGCATGTCTCCCACGCAAAGTTAAGAGTATCCTTCAGCACCCTAGATTATTATGTGGAAGCTCAGAATGAACGTCCAACTATGGTTTCATGCAACCCTTATGGCCAATACTGCTGCTGCCAGGATTTCATACATTCCCTAAATAAACCCTCCATTATTTATCAGGTTTAAATAAGATGAGGACTCTCAGCAATTTCTTGATCAGGTGTAGAAGGTTACCAATATCATGGGGTGACTGCTGTTGAGAGCGCTGAGTTGGCCATATATCAGTTATAGGATGTGGCTCACTCATTGTTCAAATAGTGGAAAGAAGAGAGGGCCGTTGATGCAGGGTCCATAGAATGAGAGGAGTTTGTAGTTGTTTTTTTGGATAGGTTCTTCCCACTAGAGTTGAGAAAAGTAAATGTTTTGGAGTTTATAAACCTAAAGCAAGGTATATAACAGTGCAGGAGTATTCACTCCAGTTTACTCAGTTAGCTAAATATGCCCTGTATGTTGTAGCAGATAGTAGAGTGAAGATGAGTAAGTTTATGTTAGGAGTGTCTAGCAGCGTGGTCAAGGAGTGTAGGACCGCAATGCTTATTAAGAAGAAATACATAGCTAGGCTCATGATCCATGCTCAGCAGATAGAGGAGGCCAAAAATAAAAAGAAGGAGAGAGAGAATAAGCAAGCGAGAACAGGTAGTTTCAATTTGGCTCAGCCTAAGTCAGAGGGTGGGAATCATTCTCAGTTCTGCCCAAAATCCATTGTTCCACTCCTTCCTTAGCCAGTGCTCCAGTACCAAAATTTAGAGATGGTAACCGAGATAGGGCATCGGGCCATAAACTCTAGGGTATTATTAGTAGTGCTCGAACAAATCCCCTTTGCCAGAAGTGCGGCTGAAACCACCTGGATATTTGTAGAGCTGGCAACGATGTGTGTTTCGGATATGGTAAGCTAGGCCATAAGGTTAGAAAGTGTCCTCCGGTTAGTTCACAGAGTCAGCATAACCGTCCCTCAACTTAGTCTGGTCGCTCGAATCAATAGAGTGCCTCTCCCAGTACCACCAGTGGGCAGCACCCAAATAAACTCTATCCTCTTCAATCCCGATAGGATCAAGAAAGTTTTCCTGATATGGTCCTTGGTACGTTATAATTTTTTTATTTCTATGTTTATGCTTTGCTATATCCAGGAGCTTTTTTGTCTTTTGTTACTCTATATATAGTAGTTAATTTCAGAGTCAGTCCTGAAATTCTAGTAGAGCCCTACTCAGTTTCTACCCTAGTGAATAAATCTATCATAGCCCGGTGGGTATGCAGGAACTGTCCTATTATGATATCTCAGAAAGTCACTTCAACAGATTTAGTTGAATTGGAGATGACTGATTTCGATGTCATTTTTGGCATGAGTTGGCTTCATTCTTGCTATCCCTCAGTTAACTACTGAAATAGATTTGTCCAATTTTTGTTTTCGAATGAACCCATCCTAGAGTTGAAGGATAGTACTTCAGGACTACCATCTCATTCATGTCCAGAACTCTAGTTCAAAAAACTCTACTCTTGAATCAGTATCAGTAGTATATGAATTCCCAGATATATTTCTTGAAAATCTTCTCAAAGTTTCTCCCGAAAGAAAAATTAATTTCATAATTGATCTTCTCCCAGATACTCAACCTATCTCTATCCTTCCAACTAGGATAGGGATCCCAGTCTAGTCCGATTGAAGGAATCAGTCAAAAATTAGAAGATAGAGGTTTTGTCCCAAGGGGGAATGGTGTTTTATATTGTCAGTTATTTGTGTATGTCAGGTGTAGATGACTTGAGGTAGCGAATTATTGTAGAAGTGCATGATGCGCGTTACTCTATTCATCCAGGGTTCACGAAGATATTCCATAATTTGCGGGAGATCTATCGGAGTGGGATGAAAAGAGACATTGCAGAATTTGTGGCTAAGTGCTCAACATGTCATCACGTTAAGATTAAGTATCAGAAGTGAGTCCGTACACGAGTTTAGTATTCCTACCTGGAAATGGGAAGAAGTGAACATAGACTTTGTGATAGGCTTGCCTCGTACTCATCGTCAGCATAATTTAGTTTGGGTTATTATAGATAGGATGACCAAATTAGCTTATTTCCTTCCAGTTCATACCTCCTATTCATTTGAGGATTATGCCAAACTCTATGTCATGGAATTGGTTAGATTACACGGTGTTCTTTTGTCCATTATCTCAGATAAAGGTACCTAGTTCACCTCTCATTTCTGGAAAGCATTCCAAAAAGGTCTTGGTACCCGAGTTTATCTCAGTACAACCTTTTATCCTCAGGCAGATGGTCAACCAAAAAGGACCATTCAGACTTTGGAAGATATGCTGTGAGCATGTGTGATAGACTTTAATGGTACTTGGGATGTCCACTTGCCTTTGATTGAGTTTGCATATAACAACAAATATCACTCGAGTATTTAGATGGCTCCGTTTAAGGCACTTTATGGAAGGAGTTATAGATCTCCTACTGGTTGGTTTGAAGTAGGTAAGGCCATAATAGAAGGGCCTGACTTGGTATTTGATACCTTAGAAAAGTTCCAGTTGATTAGGGAAAGGCTTAAGATAGCTCAGAGCTGACAGAAATCGTACATAGATGTGTGCAGAAAGGATCTTGTGTTCAAAATTGGTGAACATGTATACTTGAATATTTGTCCTATTGAAAGAATGAAGTATTTTAGTAAGAAGGGGAAACTCATTCCTCGATATGTTTGTCCTTACTGGATTCTCAGCCATTTCAAAAAGGTAGCTTATGAGCTTGAGTTACCTTCAGATTTATCTTCAGTTCATCCAGTGTTCCATGTCTCCTTGCTAAAGAAATGCATAGGTGACCCAACAGTTGTAGTCCCTATTAAAGGCACAGATATTCAGAACAGCCTCTCTTATGAAAAGATCCCTGTCGAAATCTTTGACTATCAGATTGGTAGACTAAGGAACAAATTAGTTTCTCTAGTCAAAGTTCGTTGGCGGAATCTGTCTATTGAGGGAGATACTTGGTAAGTAGAAGTAGACATACAAACCAAGTATTCTCAACTATTCTCCGCTACTCCAGACTTAGCTCAAGGTAATAGTTTCCTTAAACTTAATCAATTTCATATTAAGATTTCAGTTATAAATGTCGTATCAGTTCCCATTGCATGTTCAGTTATACTTTCATGAGCCAGTTTAGTCATGTATCCATGCATCATATATGCATGTTCAGTATATAGATTCGTTTTATCAGTAATCCCAGTCATGCATTCATTAATTATGTCCCGTTATATCCATGCATAAGTTATGCATATTCAATATGATAATTAATAATACCAGTAATATCAGTCATATAGTAATGTTCCAATGTTCATGACCAGTAAATAAGTTAGTATCTCAGTATTCTCAGTTTTAGCAGTCTCATTCGAGGACGAATGTTCCCAAAGAGAAGATAATGTAAGATCCCGCAATATCCAAAGCTTAATTCATTCCTTAAGTCTTGTCAAGGGGTCCCATACTTAGAATATTTTAGCTAAGTAATCAAACTTAGTGTCATTTTAGCCTATGAAGGTTGGCAATCTCATTTCACGACCTTTACATCCATTAAATTTTGATGTTCAAGTTGATTCATGATCTGGAATGTTCGTAGGTATTTTGGAACAAGTTTTGGATTTTTCAAACTTCAGTTAAAGCTCCGTTGGATTCCCAAAAAAGTAAATCAATGTGATTTTGCTACGTCACATTGACTATTTTCCCAATCTACCAGCATCTAATTCCAGTGAATCAATGTGATCATGGCACAACGCATTGGATGGCATCGACGTGCCGCATCGACCTGTGCGTCGATAACCCAATTTTCATTCATTAAAAGACTGCATTCTTGGGGGTATTTAGTTAGTTTTTCCCTTGACCCTCAGCCCCCAAAATATAAAATGAAACTCCCTATAGAGAAAATATACTCATTCATTCTCCAATTAGCTTAAGAACAAAACCTTAGGTGTTTAAATTTCAACTAAATAAGGCAAGATTAAACCATAAACTTTTAGGAATTCTTCAACACAGGCATGTGAAGTGTTCATCCAAGGGTTCCTTCCACCCTTGGAGTCCAAGAATCTCTTTTGAACTTCAAGTAGTTGATTTTATGAATTCTATGATTGGAATTAAAGTGTATACATAATTGCAATTTGGATTAAGTTCCTAATTCATGATTATATATATATATATATATATATATATATATATATCTCACGTGAAATTGATCATTTTTTATGTAGATTCATGTGAATCCATGATAAACCCTTGACTTATGAAATTAGATATGAATTATGATGCTCACTTGTTGTTCAATACTATGTGCATATACTATGCTCACCAAGTATGTGATAAATTGTCCATGTGAGCTATTAGGAGAATGAAATCATGTCAAGTTAGCTTATGTGCAAGTTATATCATGCAATTGTTTGTCAAAATGACCCAATGAATGAATGATGATCAAGTTCATAGTTTACATATTTCATGTTATGCCATGTCTCTTAATTTATGAAATCAAGTCCTGGGGTACTTATACCCAAAAATTTAGTTGATTACCTAGAGCCATGGTCAGTCATAGAACAGTATCAATTATGAAATGATCAGTAGAACTCTCAGTCAGTTACAGAACTCAGGAAAAATTAGTAGAATCCAAACTAGTCTAGTCTAACTCAGTATCCAATTCATACCTCGGTAAACTCAGTTAGCTAACAGAATTTAGTTGATTCCATCAGTTAATGGAGCTTAGTGAACTCAGTTCAGTTCAGCTAAATAGTAATCTCAGTAATCATTCAATCTATCCTAGTACAGACTAGAAATTAGTTCAGTGTCTATTCAGTTAAGAGTATGATCCAGCACCGAATAAATCCAGGGATGGGGGTATTTCTATCAATAGAGGGTCTGACCCTTAGTAGCAATCCCTGTGTTATAGAAATATGCAGCCAATATAGGTTGATGTGTCTTTTTGCTAGACATTATGAGGGTTGATACTTCTCATTTGATTTATTGTGCCAACGAGGGTAGACGTAAGATTTTTCTGTCAGAGAGGGATAACTCACAACTTGTCCTTACCCGTGGCATGGTATTGACACCTACCAAATTAGGGTTATAGGTTGGACCCCAAATCAGTTAGAAAAGGGGCATGTTGGCTAGATGATTACCTTCCACTATCTTAGTTCCAGTCTCAGTCTCAAAATAGAACTCAGTTCATTTCTGCAAATTCAGGACTATCAGACATGGTTACTCAGCTCAATACAGAACTCTGTTTATTTCCATAGTACTCAGAACTATAAGATACAGTCATTCAGATAATCACTAATATAGTATTCATAAATCCAAATATCGATTATCAATATTCCAATTTAGTACTCAGTATTAGCATAATCTCCATTATAGTCTATGTGTTCATGCACGTACTCTTACTCAGTCATACTCATGTAATTTAGTTATAATAGTTCATGCATATGAACCCATGTATTTTAGAATACCTCACTAAGTATACCAGTACATTCAAAGTACTGATGCATGTTTTTCTTTGCACTATGATTTCTTATATCATAGGTTCAGACGCATAGGCTCCAGAGCACCCTTGGTAGTCCAGATTCTCAGCTTTCAAAGTAGTGGTGAGTCCTCATAGTTAGAGGACATGATATTATTTATAGTACTTCAATTTTATTTTAGTAGATGGAGTTAGTTAGGGGTTTGTCCCATCAACTCCATAGTTCAGATAGTTAGAGGCTTTTTCAGACTAGATATTTTCAGACAATTGTTTAATTATTTAGTATTGATGTTCAGTTTTGGTATTGTGATACCATATTCAGTAATATTTATTGTATTGAACCTTATGGAAAGTTTTTGCCTTTTTCCACATATTTATAATATTTATTACATAATTATTGTAGCAGGTACCAGTCATGGATTAACTTGTGGTCCTTCGGGATTATGATCTCTGTGTAACATCCAGGGTACAAAATTGGAGTGTTACACCTTTTCTCATCAGGAAGCAATTTGTAAAGTTGTTGCCTTAATTCTTTATCTTGGTAATATTGACTTTATAGAAGAATGAGAGGTCAATTCATAAGTTATTAAAGAGGAAAAAGCCAAACTCCATCTCAAAAAATAGAGCGGAGCTTCTAATGTATGGCAGATTCTTAATGTCACCTTGCATACTCACATGCTATGTGGCTGTGATAATTGTTGGAGATTTTGACTTTCATAATATTTTAGGTGTGACCATATAGCTTTGGAAGATGCATTGGGCAAAAGGGTGATGATTACTCCTGAAGAAGTGATAAAACGAAGTCTTGACCCTGGTATTACTTAAATAAGTAGGGATGGTCTAGCTAAAACAATATATTCTAGACTATTTGATTGGCAAGAGGCTTATATTGATTCATCATCATGCATGACTGATATACTAGCCATTGTCTCTTGCAAGGAGCTGAAGACATATTTGTTTTCTTGTTTTTTATGCCTTTAATTTAATAAAAGAACTATTTTTTGCTTGTGTAAAGGGGAGTATAGAGTCAAAGTGCCTAGTTTTTTATAAGAATTCTGGCATATACTCTTTCTAAATAAAATTTATATATTTAAAAGTACTATATATAGCCCAACAGGGTTAATAATAAAAAATATCTTACAAAATTTCAAGAAAATTAAATTCAAAGAAAAACTATTTTAATTTCCCAAATAGTAGCATCTTCACATAAATCGCAATGAAAAGAGTATAATTCCCAACTATTGTAAATCAAGGATATAGAGAAACGTATTTGTTGTGATAGTAACAAATAAAGCATGTAGTTGTGAAAGAAATATGTTGATTTCAAATGTTAGTGTCACCTAAACTAATCATGAATTTGAAATAAAAGAAGAGAAAAATATATGCCAAGTTGAAGCCAATTTATATGTGCACACTTGTGTGGATAATGTATGTGTGTATGTACTCATTCACACTTGTTTTAATAATCTTCATTCTAAATGAGCATCCACATGGATTCAGACTTGAAATAAGCTTCCATAAATTAGTGCATAATTGATTTATTTTCAGAAATTCATATAGTATTCTTGCCTCTTGGAGAAATGCAGATTGGTGACAAGATAAATGTTTCAATCAGACAAGATCCCAACTCTAAATATCTCATTGGAATCCTTGATATATATGGATTTAAAAGCTTTAAGCATAACAGGTAGCTTCGAGTCTTTCGCTTCTATTTCCAATTACTACAACATTTGTTCCATTAATAAGAAATATCTACAAGAGTGTTCAAGGATTTCAACTATTTTTTTTGTGTCTCATTATATTAATGCATTGCAACTTTGAGAAATTCTGCATAAACTATACAAATGAAAAGGTGTAGTAAAATTTCAATCAAGTATATTTTCTGATATTGCTGACAGTGTAAGCATTGTTCTATGCATAGTTTCTCAAGTCTGTTGTGGCTTTGCAATATTTCTTCAAGATGGAACAAGAAGAATACACAAGAGAGGCCATTGATTGGAGCTATATTGAGTTTGCCGATAACCGAGATGTTTTAGATCTTATTGAAAATATAATTGCACTATTCTCTAACCATTTGAGAATTATTAATTGTTTAAACATTCATTGTTTAACCCGATGTTATATTCATCCAATGAAAACTTTTCAAAGGTAGCAAGGATAAGGTTTCATAAGTCAAAGTCCCTGTGGTATATTCTTGTTGTTAACATTTTCTATATGTTTAATCTATTTCGCCTAGGTAGGGTATAGGGGGAGAGAGGGTAATCTGGTTGTTGTTCTAATGAAACTGTTGTTTGTAGCACTCCCAACAATGGGTAAATAGCATTACTTTTCTCAAATGATTGAGTAGTGTAATTCTCTATGCTGCTCTTCTTCCCTAGAGAACGAAATCTATGGTGAAACTATTTCTCTATAATCTTTGTGAGTGTAAAAAAATTGGGAAAAAGAAACACTAAATTTGACCAGCATCATACTGAAACAATGTAGCATGAAAGTTCTATTTCCACCACAGAATTGTAAAAAGAAGTATTAAAGCTTTTTATAGGGTTACATCTAGCTCTGAAATTATTGTATTTATATTTGCAGAAACTAGGTGGAATTATTGCTCTTCTAGATGAAGCTTGGCACGATAAAATCCCATCTTGGTCTTTGTTATGAAAATTAGTTGATCGCCAGGTAATTACTACTTAAGATTATGTTCCCTATTCTTTTTGTATTATATCTGTGAAGTTCAAGATTGTAACTCTGTTTAAGATAATTGATAAAGTTTGTTATCATTGTATACCTCCATTGTCTAGTATGTTCCCAAAGTCGACACATGAAACATTCTCTAACAAGCTATGTCAGACATTCAAAGCTCATAAGCATTGTGTTAAGCCCAAACTGTCTCAAACAGATTTCATAATTTTGCATTATGCTGGAGAGGTGAGTGTGACTTCTAACAGTTATTTATGAATAGAGTAATTTGTTATGTGTATTCCTGATGTAATCTATTTTCAATTAGGTGCAATATCAATTTGACCAATTTCTAGTCAAAAACAAGGACTATATAGTGCCTGAACATCAAAACCTTCTTTATGCTTTAAAATGCTCTTTTATTGAAGGACTCTTCCCTTTATTAGGTGAAGAGACTTCAAAGTCTTCTTCAATCGGTTCACGCTTTAAGGTATTCTTGCATTTTCTATGTGTCACTGCTCATCAAGGGCCCTGTTTTGATTTATGTACATGATGAAACTCTGAGTTACCTTTTCCTATATGCTGATTATTCTTAGTCTTCCTTCTAAAACTATCAATTTTTTATGTGCTGATGATAATTACAAATTGGAAATATAGTTACAACTACAGAAGTTGATGAAGACACTGAATTCTATAGAACCTCACTACATCAGATATGTAAAGCCTAATAATCTCCTAAAACCTGCTATATTTGAAAATGAAAACATTATGAGACAATTGCTTTGTGGTGTAAATAATCTCTATCTTAGCAAATCCCGACATAGTCATATGAGGTATACTAATGTTGTGATCACTACCCAGGTCAGTACTTTACTTACATTTCCCACTGCGTAGTGAGCTAGTCTTCCCTATATTCCTTGTAGTAACACCTCCAGCTAGCTCAAGTTTAATGTCTCAAGCAGATGGAATCCTAATTCTCAACATAACTCTCCTTCACAAGAATGTTCATTTCTTGATAATGTCTATTATCTTTCTTAGTTAAGTAAACTATTAATTTGTTATGGTTTAAGGTCTAAGACATGAAAAGTGAGTACTCTCTTGTTAACTTTTAAACTCCACTTGATTAATTATAGTACTTTATGATATTAGATTAGTTATACATAAATTTAGGAGCTGGGAAGCACCTCATATTATCATTGAACCTTATCTATATGTATAATCTTGTAATTTAAGTCCTCTGCTTTGAGTTTGATGATATCTCTTCAAATTGAAGGGTGTTTTCTAAAATAAAAAAAAGTTTTTATAGCAATGGTGATTGTGATTTTGTGTGGACTGACCAAGGTTGAACACGTAAGTTAATACTACCATTAGGGACTCGAATTAAAGAGCTACCTGAAGCAAAAATAGAAGAAGACTAGGCACTCCTCATGCCCAATTAATTGTTCCAAGCATATAGTTTATGTTATATAGGTAGTGTATACTTCTAAAGACATGAGTCAACAATGTGACAAATTAATATGTAATTCTTATGAAAGTAATTAAAGTCATATTTAAGGTATGTAAAATCTATTCTCTCTTTTTTATGGAATTATTCATGACTATAACAAATATACTAATGACTTTTATGATGGATATAAAGTACAACTTAACTATTTACCTATTTAAAACCAAGTTGCAATAGGTGGCAGGTGGGCTATCCAAATTACAGATTCAGAATTTAATATAAATTGCACTAAGCTTTGATGATGTTGTTGTTTCATATCAACACTATAAACTTCTGAATGTTAAATAAGTACTTGATTTTTCATCTAAGGTGTATATATATTCATGTACGAGATAAAAGAAGTTGTTGAGGAACTTTAAGCAATTGTTTGGGTTAAGATTCATACTCTTCAAGCATTGGTTGGACTGTTATGTGTTATACGACTAAAATTTGTGTATACTCTATAACTCGCACTCTTGTTCACTTCTGATAAATTTCTAATATTATCATTATGTTATCTTTTTTTCACCTTATATAGTCATTTTGGTATCTTTGTAGTCATGCAAGACACTTGTTTAACTCGCCCACTTGTACGGGTTGCATGACCACTTGGCATGCTTGTTGTTTATCCTTCTTGTGATTGTGTCTTTGTCAATATTAGTATGCCTCTTGTTTTGAATCTTTTTCCATTTTGACTATGTTTAATTTTCTCTTTATGCTGAAATTGCTACAGTCAATTTGGCAAATTCATTGAGTTTTAGTTTGACAAACATGGAAGGATATCAAAAGCAATAATTAGGACCTATCTCCTCGAGAGATCCTATGTTTGCAAGATTTCTGATCCCAAGCACAATTACCACTATTTTCACCTTCTTTGCATGGGTCCCCAAGAGGTATTTTTCTGTTATAATATAAACTTAACATTATAAATGTTTATCGATTGTATCAAATTATTTTTGTTATAGTATGTTGCTAAGAATCTTCCTATCACTAAAGGAGATTGATAAGTAAAATCTAGGACATCCCAAATTATTTCGCTATCTTAACTAGTCAAAGTGCTTTGAGCTAGTTGGTGTGAGCGATGCAGAAAAGTAACTTGCCACTATAAGAGCAATGGATGTCATGGGAATTAGTAAAGAGGACTAGGTCTATAACTTGTACAACTTTGCCAGCTTTATATTTTTATTTTCCTTATAATAAAGAATAAGTAAACACTACCTCTTACTCTCTCCGTCACTCTCTCTCTCTTTCCCCTTCTATAAGACCTCTCAAAATCGTAAGCTTAATTTAGTACTTTAGGCTTGACAAGGGGTCCCAGACTTAGAATATTTTAGCAAAGTACTCAGAATTAGTGTCATTTTATCCTACGAAGGTTGGTAATATCATTTAGCGACCTTTGCGTACATTAAATATTGATGTTTAGGTTGATTAATTATCAAGAATGTCCGTAGGTGTTTCCGGACAAGTTTCGGATATTTTGGACTTCGTTTGAAGCTTTGTTGGAATCCTAAATAGTTGATCAATGCGATCTTGGCATGCCGCATCGACTAATGCATTGATTAATATTTTCCATAGCTACCAGCATCTAATTCCAATAAATTGACGTGATCATGGTGCGATCCATTGGCTATCGTGTCGATGCAATTGACGCACCGCATCGACCTGCACATCGGTAACCCAGTTTTCAATCATTAAAAGACCACATTCTTGGGGTTAATTAGGTCTTTTTTCCCTCGACGCTTAGCCCCGAAAATATGAAATTAACCTCCTTATAAAGCAAATATATTCATTCATTCTCCAATAAGCTCAAGAACAAAACCCTAGGGCATAAATTTCAAATCAAGACCGCAAGATTTAAGCATAAACTTTCAGGAATTCTTCAACACCGGTATGTGAAGTGTTAATCCAAGGGTTCCTTCCACCCTTGGAGTCCAAGAATCTCTTTTGAATTTCAAGTAGTTGATTTTATTAATTTAATGATTGGAATTAAAGTCTATTCGTGATTTCTATTTGGATTAAGTTCGTAATTCATGATTATATATATATATCATATATGAAATTGATCATTGTGTGTGTAGATTCATGTGAATCCACAATAAACCCTTGACTTGTGAAATTAGATATGAATTATGATGCTCACTTGTTGTTCAATACTATGTGCATATACTATGCTCACCAAGTGTTTGATGAATTGTCCATGTGAACTATTAAGAGAATAAAATCATGTCAAATTAGCTTATGTGCAAGTTATATCATGCAAATGTTTGTCAAAATGCCCCAATGTATAAATGATGATCAATGTCATAGTTTACATGTTTCATGTTATGCCATGTCTCTTAATTAATGCTATAGATTCCTGGGGGTACTTGTACCCAACAATTTAGCTGATTACCTTAATCCATGGTCAGCCATATAACAATATCAGTTATGATACAATCAGTAGAACTCTCTATTAGTTATAAAACTTAGGGAAACTCAGTAGAATCCAGACTAGTCCTGTCTAACTCTGTATCCAGTTCAGACCTCGGTAAACTCAGTTAGCTTACTAAATTTAGTAGTATTCTACCAGTCAAAAAATCTCAGTGAACTCTATTCAGTTCAGCTAAACAGTAATCTCAGTAACCATTCTGTCCAGTCTAGTGCAGATTAGAGATTAGTTTAGTGTCTATTAAGTTGGGAGTAGGAATCAACACCGAGTTAACCCAGGGATGGGAGTATTCCTATCAGTAGAGGGTTTGACCCTTCGTAGTAATCCCTACATTACATAACTACATAGCCAGCGTAGGTTGAGGTATCTTCCTGCCAGACATTATGAGGGTTGATACTTTTATCCGACTTATCCTACCACTGAGGGTTGACCTAAGATCTTCTTGTTAGAGAGGGTTAACTCACATCTTATCCTTACCAGTGGCACGGTATTAACACCCTTCCAACTGGTTTACATGTTGGACCCCAAATCAATTAGAGAAGGGGCATGTCAGTTAGATGATTACCTCCCACATTCTCAGTTCTAGTCTCAGTCTCAGAATAGAACTCAGTTCAGTTCTACAGATTCAGGACTATCAGACATGGTCACTCAGCTCAGTATGGAACTCTGTATGGCTCCACTATACCCAGAACTATTAGATACAGCCATTAGGATAATCAATAATACTGTATTCATAAACCCAGATATCGGTTATCATATTTCGATTCAGTACTCAGTATTAGCATGATCTTAGTTACAGTCTATGTGTTCATACATATACTCTTACTCAGTCATACTCATGTTATTCTGTTATTATTTTTCATGCATATGAACCCATGCATTTCAGCCTACCTCACTGAGCATACTAGTACATTCAAAGTACTGACGCATGCTTTTCTTTGTGCTATGATGTTTTATACCATTGGTTCAGATGCACGGGCTCTAGAGCACCCTTAGTAGTTCATATTCTTAGCTTTCATAGTAGTGGTGAGTCCTCATAATTTGAGGAAATGCTTGTTATATACAGTACTTCTATTTTATTTAAGTAGATGGAGTTAGTTGGGGGCTTGTCCCATCAACTTCATAATTCAAATAGTTAGAGTCTATTTCAGACTAAAGTATTTTTAGACAGTTGTTTAGTTTTTCAGTATTGATGTTCAGTTTTGGTATTATGATACTATATTGAGTAATATTTATAGTACTGAACCTAATGGCAACTTTTCACCTATTTTGCATATTTATAATATTTATTACACAGTTAATGCAGCAGGTTCAGGTCATGGGTTAGCTTGTAGTCCTTTGGGATTATGGGCATCGTGTAGCATCCAGGGTACAGACTCAGGGTGTTACAAACTTGGTATTAGAGTCTAAGGTTCAAAAGAGTCCTGAGAAATCTAAAATCCCCATCTAGTAGATTCTTATGTATGGCTGTGTTGCACGCCACACTTATGGACAAGAGGCTACGAGATATTTTAGGAAAAGTTTCCATTCTTTCAGTATTCATGTCATGCGAGTGAGCATGAGCTCCAATTACACTCTCTTTGTAATCCTAGTTTCTCTTCCATATATAGAATATGCCTCCAAAGAGGACTCAGGGAAGATGAATGGGAGATCATTCAGCCCCTTAGTCCATCATCCAAGTCCTTTGGGTGAGCATGTCTCATATCTGAAGTTTAGAGCATCCTCTACCACCCTAGATTATTGTGTAGAAGCACAGAATGAACGTCCAACTATGGTTTCATCCAACCCTTATGGCCAATACTGCTGCTGCCAGGATTTCATGCTTTCCTCAAATAAACCCTCCATCATTTATCAGGTCTAAGTCAGATGAGGACTCTCAGGAATTTCTTGATCAGGTGCAGAAGGTTACCAATATCATGGGGTGACTGTTATTGAGAGCACTAATTTGGCTTCATATCAGTTATAGGACGTGGCTCACTCATGGTTCAAATAGTAGAAGGCAGAGAAGGTCGTTGATGTAGGGTCCATAGAATGGAAGGAGTTTGCACTTGTTTTTTTGGATAGGTTCTTCCCGCTAGAGTTGAGGAAAGTGAATGTTTTGGAGTTTATAAACCTGAAGCAGGGTATATGATAGTGCAGAAGTATTCTCTTATGTTTAGTTAGTTAGCCAGATATGCCCCATATGTTGTAGCAGATAGTAGTGCGAAGATGAGTAAGTTTGTTTCAGGAGTGTCTAGTAGCATGGTCAAGGAGTGTAGGATCGCAATGCTTATTAAGAAAAAATAAATAGCCAGGCTCATGGTCTATGCTCAGCAGATAGAGGAGGCTAAGAATAAAGAGAAAGAGAGAGAGAATAAAAGAACGAGAACAGGTAGTTTCAATATGGCTCAGCCTAAGTCAGAAGGTACATTCTCAGTTCTACCCAAAAGCCACTATTCCACTCCTTCCTCAGCCAGTGCTCCTGTACAAAAATTTAGAGATAGCAACCTAGATAGGGCATCAGGCCCTAAACTCTAGGGTAATATTAGTAGTGCTCGAACCAATCCCCTTTGCCAATAGTTCAGCTGAAACCACCAAGATATTTGCAGAGGTGGCAGCGATGTGTGTTTCAGATATGGTAAAACAGGCCACAGGGTCATACAGTGTCCTCAGGTTAGTTCATAGATTTAGCATAACCGCCCCCCAACTTAATCTTGTCGCTCGAATCAGCAGGGTGCCTCTCCCAGTACCACCAGTGGGAAGCGCCCAAATAAAATCTATGCTCTTCAGTCTCGATATGATCAAGAAAGTTCTCCTGATGTTATCCTTGGTACGTTATAAGTTTTTCATTTGCATATTTATGCTTTGCTAGATCCAGGAGATTCTTTGTCTTTTGTTACTCTATATATAGAACTTGATTTTAGAGTCATCCCTAAAATTCTAGTAGAGCCTTACTCAGTTTCTACCCTAGTGAATAAATCTATCATAATTCGGTAGGTATACAGGAACTATCCGGTTATGATATCCCAAAAAGTCACTTAAGCAGATTTAGTCGAATTGGAGATGACTGATTTCAATATCATTCTTGGCATGGATTGGCTTCATTCCTGCTATGCCTCAGTTAATTGCTGAAATAGATTTGTCCAGTTTTAGTTTTCGAATGAACCCATCCTAGAGTTGAATGGTAGTACTTCAGCACTTAGGGACCAACTTATTTCTTACCTTTGGGCTAGAAAGATAATATCTAAGGGATGTGTCTACCATATCGTTTGTGTCCAGGACTCTAGTTCAAAAACCCTACTCTTGAATCAGTATCAGTAGTATAAGAATTCCCAAATATGTTTCTCGAAGATCTTCCAGGAGTTTCTCCCAAAAGGAAAATTTATTTCGGAATTGACCTTTTCCCAGATACTCAGCCCATCTCTATCCTTCCAACGAGTATAGAGATCCCAGTCTAGTCCAGTTGAAGAAATCAGTCAAAAATTGGAAGGTAGACGTTTTCTCCCAAGGGGGAATAGTATTTTACATTATCAGAGTTATTTGTGTATCTCAGGTGTAGATCACTTGAGGAAGCAAATTATTGTAGAAGAGCATGGTGCGCATTACTCTATTTATCTAGGGGCCACAAAGATGTTCCATAATTTGCGAGAGATCTATTGGAGTAGGATGAAAAGAGACATTACTGAATTTATGGCTAAGTGCTCAATATGTCAGCAGGTTAAGATTGAGCATCAGAAGTGGGTTTGTGCAAGAGTTTAGTATTCCCACCTAGAAATGGGAAGAAGTGAACATAAACTTCGTGACAGGCTTGCCTCGTACTCACCGTTAGCATATTTCGGTTTGGGTCATTGTAGACAGGATGACCAAATCAGCTCATTTTCTTCCAGTTCATACCTCCTATTCATCTGAGGATTATGCCAAACTCTATGTTAGGGAGTTGGTCAGATTGTATGGTGTTCTATTGTCCATTATCTCAAATGGAGGTACCTAGTTCAGTTCTCATTTCTAGAAAGCATTCCAAAAAGGTCTTGGTACCCGAGTTCATCTTAGTACAACCTTTCATCCTTAGATAGATGGTCAACCAGAAAGGACCATCCAGACCTTTGAATATATGTTGTGATCATGTGTGATAGACTTTAAAGGTATTTGGTATGACCACTTGCCTTTGATTAAGTTTGCATATAACAACAGCTATCACTCGAGTATTTAGATGGCTCCGTTTGAGGCACTTTATGAGAGGAATTGTAGATCTTCTACAGGTTGGTTTAAAGTGGTGAGGCCACATTAGTAAGGCCTGACTTGGTGTTTGATACCTTTGAGAAGTTTCAGTTGATCAGGAAAAGGCTTAAGATAGCTAAAAGCCGACAGAAATCGTATGCAGATGTGTGCAGAAAGGATCTCGAGCTCAAAATTACTGACCATGTGTAATTGAAGATCTATCCTATTATAAGAGTGAAGTATTTTGGCAAGAAAGGGAAACTCAATCCCTGATATTTTGGTCCTTATCAGATTTTCAGCCATTTTGGAAAGGTAGCTTACGAGCTTGAGTTATCTTCAAATTTATCTTTAGTTCAACCAGTGTTCCATATCTCCTTGCTAAAGAAATGCATAGGTGACCCAACAGTTGTAATCCCTATTGAGGGCACAAATATTCAGAACTTCCTTTCGTATACAGAGATCTCTGTTGAAATCTTTGACTATCAGATTTGTAGACTAAGAAACAAAGAAGTTCCTCTAGTCAAAGTTTTTTGGTAGAATTAGTCCATTGAGGGAGATACTTGGGAAGCAGAAGTATACATTCAAACCAAGTGTCCTCAACTATTCTCCGCTAATCCAGACACAGCTCAAGGTAATAGTTTCCTTAAGCTTAATCAGTTTCATATTTAGATATTTTTATAAACATGGTATCAGTTCCCATTGCATGTTTAGTTATACGTTCATGAGCCATTTTAGTCATGTATCCATGCATCAGATATGCATGTTTAGTATATAGATTCATTTTATCAATAATCTCAGTCATGCATTTATGAATCATGTCCGGTTATATCCATGCAAAAGATATCCATATTCAGTATGATAATTCAAAATACCAGTAATATCAGTCACATAGTCATGTTCCAGATATTCATGACCATTAAATAAGTCAGTCTCTCAGTATTCTCAATCTCTACAGTCTTATTCGAGGATGAATGTTCCCAAAGAGGAGATAATGTAAGACCCCGCAAACTCCAAAGCTTAATTCATTGATTTAGTCTTGTCAAGGGGTCCCAGACTTAGAATATTTTAGCTAAGTAATCAAACTTAGTGTCATTTTAGCATATGAAGGTTGGCAATCTCATTTCACGGCCTTTACGTCCATTAAATTTTGATGCTCAGGTTGATTCATGAACAATAATGTCCTTAGGTGTTTTCGGACAAGTTTTGGATTTTTTGAACTTCGTTTGAAGCTTCGTTGGAATCCAAAAATAGTGGATCAATGCGATCTTGGCATACCGCATCGACTATCACGTTGATTAATATTTTCCCTATCTACCAACGTCCAATTCCAGTGAATCAATATGATCATGGTGCAATGCGTTGGATGGCATCGACACGGCGCATCGACCTGCGCATCGGTAACCCAATTTTCATTCATTAAAAGACCGCATTCTTGGGGGTATTTAGGTATTTTTTCCCTCGACCCTCATCCCCCAAAATATAAAATTAAACTCCCTATAGAGCAAATATACTCATTCATCCTCCAATTAGCTTAAGAACAAACCCCTAGGTGTTTAAATATCAACTAAAGAATTCAAGATTAAACAATAAACTTTTAGGAATTCTTCAACAGAAGTATGTGAAGTGTTTATCCAAGTGTTCCTTCCACCCTTGGAGTTCAAGAATCTCTTTTGAACTTCAAGTAGTTGATTTTATGAATTCCATGATTGGAATTAAAGTGTATACATGAGTGTTATTTGGATAAAGTTCCTAATTCATGATTATATATATCTCTCATGTGAAATTGATCATTTTTTATGTAGATTTATGTGAATCCATGATAAACCCTTGACTTGTGAAATTAGATATGTATTATGATGCTCACTTGTGTTCAATACTATGTACATATACTATGCTCACCAAGTATGTGATAAATTGTCCATGTGAGCTATTAGGAGAATGAAATCATGTCAAGTTAGATTATGTGCAAGTTATATCATGCAAGTGTTTGTCAAAATGCCCCAATGAATGAATGATGATCAAGTTCATAGTTTACATGTTACATGTTATGCCATGTCTCTTAATTTATGAAATTGAGTCCTGGGAGTACTTGTACCCAAAAATTTAGTTGATTACCTAGAGATATGGTCTGTCATAGAACAGTATCAGTTATGACATAATTAGTAGAACTCTCAGTCAATTACAGAACTCAGGAAAAATTAGTAGAATCCAGACTAGTCCAGTCTAACTGAGTATCCAATTCAGACCTCGATAAACTCAGTCAACTAAAAGAATTTAGTAGATTCCATCAGGTAACAAAGCTTAGTCAACTCGGTTCAGTTCAGCTAAACAGTAATCTTACTAAACTTTTAGTCTAGCCTAGTATAGACTAGAAATTAGTTTAGTATCTATTCAGTTGGGAGTATGATTCAGTACCGAGTTAACCCAGGGATGGGGTTATTCTTATTAATAGAGGGTCTGACCCTTAGTAGCAATCCCTGATTTATAGAAATACGGAGCCAATATAGGTTGATATGTCTTTTTCCAGACATTATGAGGGTTGATACTTCTCATTTGAGTTATCCTTCCAGCGAGGGTGGACGTAAGAGCTTCCTGTTAGAGAGGGTTAAATCACAACTTATCCTTACTTGTGGCACGGTATTGACACCTTTTAAACTGGGGTTATAATCAGTTAAAGGAGGGCATATTGGTTAGATGATTACCTCCCACTGTCTCAATTCTAGTCTCAGTCTCAAAATAGAACTCAGTTCAGTTCTACAGATTCAGGACTATCAGACATGGTCACTCAGCTTAGTACAGAACTCTATATATTTCCACAGTACTCAGAATTATAAGATACTGGTATTTAGATAATTAATAATATAGTACTCGTAAACAAAGATATCGGTTATCAGTATTCCAATTTAGTACTCAGTATTAGCACAATCTTCCTTATAGTCTATATGTTCATGCATGTACTCTTACTCAGTCACACTCATGTTATTCAGTTATTATAGTTCATGCATATGAACCCATGTATTTTAGCCTACCTTACTGAGCATACCAATACATTCAAAGTACTGACATATGTTTTACTTTGCACTATGATTTATTATATCATAGTTTAGATGCACGGGCACCAAAGCACCCTTGGCAGTTCAGATTCTTAGTTTTCAAAATAGTGGTGAGTCTTAATGATTCAAGGACATGCTTATTATTTATAGTACTTCAATTTTTTTTTGTAAATGGAGTTAGTCGGGGGTTTGTCCCATCAACTTCACAGTTCAGACAGTTAAAGTCTTTTTCAGACTAGAGTATTTTTAGACAATTGTTTAATTTTTTTGTATTTATGTTCAGTTTTGGTATTGTGATACTATATTTGGTAATATTTATTGTATTGAACCTTATGGCAAGTTTCTGCCTATTTCCACATATTTACAGTATTTATTACATAGTTATTACAGCAGGTACCAGTCATGGTTAGATCATGGTCCTTCTGAATTATGAGCTCCGTGTAACATCCAGAGTACAGACTCGGTGTATTACACCTTCCCTCATCAGGAAGCAATTTTTAAAGTTGTTGTCTTAATTATTTACTTGGTAATATTGACTTTGCGAAAAGATGAGAGGTCAATTCATCAGTTATTAAAAGGAAAAAAGCCAATCTCCATCTCAAAAACTACAGCGGAGCTTCCAATGTATGGCATATTCTTAATGTCACCATGCATACTCAGATGCTATTTGGCTGTGATAATTGTTGGAGATTTTGACTTTCATAATATTTTAGGTGTGACCATGTAGCTTTGGAATATGTATTATGCAAAAGGGTGATGATTATTCCTGAAGAAGTGATAAAATTAAGTCTTAACCCTGGTAGTGCTTAAATAAGTAGGGATGGTCTAGCTAAAATAATATATTCTAGACTATTTGATTGGCAAGAGGCTTAGATTGATTCATCATCATGCATGATTGATATACTAGCCGTTGTCTTTTGCAAGGCGCAGAAGACGTATTTGTTTGCTTGTGTTTTATGCCTTTAATTTTATAAAAGAACTATTTGTTGCTTATGTAAAGGGGAGTATAGATTCAAAGTTCCTAGTTTTTTTATATGAATTCTGGCATATATTCTTTCTAAATAAAATTTATATATTTAAAAAGTACTATATATAGCCCAACAGGGTTAATAATCCAAAATATATTACAAAATTTCAAGAAAATTAAAGTCAAGGAAAGACTATTTTTATTTCCCAAATAGCAGTATCTTCACATAAATCGGGATGAAAAGAGTATGATTTCCAATTATTGTAAATTAAGGATTTGGAGAAACGTATTTGCTGTGATAGTAACAAATAAAGCATGTAGTTGTGAAAGAAATATGTTGATTTTAGATGTTAGTGTCACTTAAACTAATCATTAATTAGAAATAAAAGAAAAGAAAAATATATGCCAAGTTGAAGCCAATATATGTGTGCGCATTTCTGTGGATAATGTATGTGTGTATGTACTCATTGACACTTGTTTTAATAATTTTTTTCTAAATCAGCATCCACGTGGATTCAGACTTGAAATAAGTTTCCATAAATTAGTGTATGATTGATTTACTTTTCACAAATTCATGTATAGTATTCTTGCCTCTTAGAGAAATGTAGGTTGGTGATAAGATAAATTTTTCAATCAGACAAGATCCTAACTCTAAATATCTCATTAGAGTCCTTGATATATATGGTTTTTAAAGCTTTAAGCACAATAGGTAGCTACGAGTCTTTCGCTTCTATTTCCAATTACTATAACATTTGTTCCATTAATAAGAAATATCTACATGAGTGTTCAAGGATTTCCAACTCTTTTTTGTGTGTCTCATTATATCAATACATTGCAGCTTTGAGCAATTCTGCATAAACTATACAAATGAAAAGGTGCAACAAGATTTTAAGCTAGTATATTTTTCGATATTGCTGACAGTGTAAGCATTTTTCTATTCATGGTTTCTCAAGTCTGTTGTGGCGTTGTAGCATTTCTTCAAGATGGAACAAGAATAATACTTAAGAGAGGCCATTGATTGGAGCTATATTGAGTTTGTAGATAACCAAGATATTTTAGATCATATTGAAAAGATAATTGCATTATTCTCTGACCATTTGAGAATTAATAATTATTTAAAAATTCATTATTCAACCCAATATTATGTTTATCCAATGAAAACTTTTAAAAAGTGGCAAGGATGAGGTATCATGAGTCAAAGTTCCAATGGTAGATTCTTATTGTTAATATTTTCTATATATTTAATTAATTTCCCCTAGGTGCGGTATAGGGTGAGGGGGGAGGGTAATCTGGATATTATTCTAATGAAACTATCATTTGTAGCTCTCCCAACAATGGGTAAATAATTGAGTAGTGTAATTCTCTATACTGCTCTTCTTCTCTAAAGAACAAAATCCATGATGAAACTATTTCTCTATAATCTTTGTGAGGGTAAAAAGTCTGTGAAAAAGAAACACTTAATTTGACCAGCATCATACTGAAACTATGTAGTATGAAAGTTCAACTTCCACCACAGAATTCTAAAATGAAGTATTAAAGCTTTTCATAGTGTTACATCTAGCTCTGTAATTGTTGTATTTATCTTTGCAGAAAAGAGGTGGAATTCTTTCTCTTCTAGATGAAGCTCGGTATGATAAAATCCCATCTTGGTCTTTGTTATGAAAATTAGTGGTACGCTACGTAATTACTACTTAAGATTTTGCTCCCTATTCTTTTTGTATTATAGCTGTGGAGTTAAAGATTGTAACTCTATTTAAGCTAATTGATGAAGTTTTTTTATCATTGTTTACCTTCATTTTCCATTATGGTCCCAAAGTCAACACATGAAACATTCTCTAACAAGCTATGTCAGATATTCAAAGTTCATAAGCATTGTGCTAAGCCCAAATTGTCCCGTACAGATTTTATAATTTCACATTATGCTTGAGAGGTGAGTGTGACTTCTAATAGCTATTTATGAATAGAGTAATTTACCATTTCCATTCCAGATGTAATCCATTTTCTATTAGGTGCAATCTCAATTTGACCAATTTCTAGACAAAAGCAAGGACTATATTATGCCTGAACATCAAGACCTTCTTTGTGCTTTAAAATGCTCTTTTATAGAAGGACTCTTCCCTTTATTAGGTGAACAGACTTCAAAGTCTTCTTCAATCGATTCACACTTTTAGGTATTCTTGCATTTGCTATGTGTCACTTCTCATTAAGGGCCCTGATTTGATTTATGTACATGATGAAACTCTGAATTACCTTTTCCTATATGCTGATCATTATTTGTCTTCCTTCTAAAATAGTCAGTTTTTTATGTGCCGATGATAATTACAAACTGGAAATGCAGTTACAACTATAGCAGTTGAAGGAGACACTTAATGCTAAAGAACTTCACCGCATCAGATATGTAAAGTTTAATAATCTCCTAAAACTTGCTACATTTGAAAATAAAAACATTATGATACAATTGCTTTATGGTGTAAGTAATCTCTATCTTAGCCAATCCCAGCATAGTCATATGTGATACACTAATGTTGTGATCACTGCCCAGGTTAATCCTTTACTTACTTTTCCCACTGTGTAGTGCGCTAGTCTTCGCCATATTCCTTGTAGTAACACCCCCAGCCAGCTCAAGTTTGATGTCTCAAGCAGATAAAATCCTAATTCTCAATATCTCTCCTAACTCTCTTTCACAAGAATGTTCATATCTTGATAATGTCTATCATCTTGCTTAGTTAAGTAAATTATTAAGTAGTTATGGTTTAAGGTCTAAGACATGAAAAGTGAGTACTTTCTTGTTAACTTTGACACTCCACTTGATTATTTACACTACTTTATGTTATTAGATCAGTTATCCATAAATTTAGGAGCTGGGAAGCTCCTCATATTATCATTGACCCTTATTTATTTGTATACTCTTGTTATTGAAGTCCTCTTCTTTGAGTTTGATGAAATCTCTTCAAATTTGAGTGTTTTTTTGAAACAAAAAGATGTTTTTATAGCAATGGTAAATGTGATGTTGTGTGGACTGACCAAGGTTGTACACGTAAGTTAATGCTACCATCAGGGACTCTAATTAAAGAGCTACGTGAAGAAAAAATAGAAGAAGACTAGGAACCCTTCATGCCCATGAATTGCTCTAAGCATACAGTTTATGTTATATGGATAGTGTATATTACTAAAGACATGAGTCAACAATGTGACAAATTAATATGTAATTCTTATGAAAGTAATTAAAGTCATATTAAGGTATGTAAAATCTATTCTCTCCTTTTTATGGCATTATTCGTGACTTCAACATATTTACCAATGACTTTTATGATGGATATAAAGTCTAGTTTAACTGTTTACCTATTCAAAACCAAGTTGAAACAAGAGGTAGGTGGGCTATCCAAATTACAAGTTCAGGATTTGACATAAATTGCACTTACCTTTGATGATGTTGTTGTTTCATATCAACTCTATAAACTTTTGGAGGTTAAATAAGTACTTGATTGTTCATCTAAGGTGTATATATATTCAGTACGATCTAAGAGAAGTTGTTGAGGAACTTTAAACAATTGTTTTGGTGAAGATTCGAACTCTTTAAGATTTGGTTGCATTGTTATGTGTTATAGGAATAAGGTTTCTGTATACTCTTGAATTCGCTCTCTTGTTAACTGCTAAAGTATTTTTTATATTATTCTCTATACCTTTGTTAACTTCTTTTCACTTTATATTGTCATTTTTGAATCCTTATAGTCATGCAAGACACTTGTTTAACTTGTCCACTTGTACAGGTTGCTTGATCACTTGGCATCCTTATTTTTTGTCCTTCTTATGCCTGTGTCTTTGCCAATATTAGGATTCCTCTTGTTTTGAATCCTTTGCCATTTTTTACTATGAATTTGTGGTTCATATTAGTTATGAAAGTTATCCACTTTATATACAAACTAGAAAGTCATTTTTAATATGGTCTACAGTATTTGTTGATATTTGATTATGCTTAGTGTAAGGTATGATGTACATATTGGGCGATACTTTTTACTTCATTTTTTTTAAAAGGTTCATAGAGCTTTCTCTGCACTTGAGTGTTTAAAAATTTAATTTGACACTTTTGACATATTCACTTGATTTATGTTAAGCATATGAGTCAGAGCTAAGATATTTGATTATTACTGTAGAACTCCTGTTAGGAACCATTAGATTGTATTGTTTACACCAACTAACCATTATTGGTGTCTAAAGATGTTGAAATCCTAATAACCATTATTCACTTGTTCTTCACATGTGTTTACTGTAATTGTTTCCATCGTCTTAAATCTGTTGTTGAGTGACTAGGTTAACATGTTGTTGACTTGTAGCATACTAATTTCACTTTTCTTACCTTGTGTTTATATATGAAGGAAATTTTGGAAAATGATATTGACCCTGACAATATAAGCTATGAGTTAAGTAACCTTGTTACTATCTTCCTCTCTAATTTGTTATACGTTATCTTTGGTTTGGTTTGTGAGTAAGCTTGATTTAAAATTCATATGTAGTCTTTTGAAAACCTTTTGTTTGATAAGACAGACTCCTAGTTGGAGTAAGGAGATCATAATAGAGAAAACTAAAGTTACCATATTGCAACGCTGACTTTTAATAGAAATTTATTAGAAAATATGGCAAAGTTTGCCTCTCATATTCATACCCGAAGATACCAAGATTCTAAGGCGAGATTAAAATCATTTTTCTCTAGGAGCAATTGAGTCATTCTTTTAAGTTGACTAAATATATAAAACTCATCCATGAGTCTAGAGTTTCTATATTCTAATTACATTTAAGGATCGAGTGTTGAAATGTTAAGATTGGCTATCAGTTGTTGGGATTGACATCCTATAAAGTGAACCTACTCCCTATGCGGGTATCGTGTAGTTAATAGTAATCATGGATAAGAATGAGCATTATTATAGTGCCCTCTTTTTCTCTTAGATAGTTGTTACGGTGCAGCAAATATGGGTTATTTAAGGGGTAGGTGTCCATGGTTGTGTTGATTGCTTGTAATTGACTGTCTAGCTCATGAATATATCACTCTCTAGCTCATGGCTCAATCTTCCATCATTTCAGAGTTGAATATATCTTTTCCATAGCCTAAATGTCTTGGGGTGGAATAAAAAAAAACAAAAAAAGTAATAACGAATGTGTCTTATATATCATTAAGTTGTCTTCTATATCATTATGTTTTCATTCTGTTGACTTTCCATTCTTGTACTATTGTCCTATTATTCTTTTCATTTTTTGATTTTCATTTCCTAATTTGTAGTATATTTAAGTTTTGTGTAGAATGAGGTAGAGATTATCAATCTTATTCATCACCATATATCTTAATAGCTAGCTTGCACAATGCAATTCCTTAAGTCCTCCTTAATGAAAATATAAAAGGAACAGATGAAAAATAGCAAGAGAAGAAAGGATCAACTAGGATAGCAGAAAGAAAAATGTGACGACATAGATGAAAAGAGTTTTCTTATTCTCATAATAACGCTATTCAGCAGCCACATTATATATCTTCATATGTATGCCTTGTTTATATGCTTAAGGTCCACAAGTAAAAGAAAAGTTCCTACTTTTTGTCACTGACAACTTCTTCTCTTTAATCCAATAACTTGCTAGTATCTGTAATTTTTGAATCATTTCTTCTACATTTGTGTTATCTATGACTAAAAGCTAAAAGCTAAAAGCTATTGCATGGTAGTCTGAGATGCAATGTATATCATTTTTTTGACATGTTTGCGCAAGAATGGGTTTTTAACTCTGTTGGGTTGATGCTATTCTTATTATTGGCAAACCTGTTATGTCAAAGCAGTGAATATTCATACAAATTTCAACAAACTCCTTAATGTTGAAATACTAAATATTTTTTAACTTTCTTGATCTTGGGATATCTGTTGTATTCTTTCAAAAATAACCTTTGTATTTCTACAAGGTAGAGGTAAGGTCTACGATCACTCTACCTTCCTTAGACCCCACTTGTGAGATTACAATGGGTATGTCGTTATTGTTATTAATGTTATATAACTAGTACCATCATCTTTACTTATGATTTATGAATTGCTGAATAGATTTCACAGATTATTTTTCTCCTAAAGTGATGTACTAAATTTCTTCTTTACTGTTGCAGAAGTTACTTGATTTAGGTGAAATATTAGGAACTGAAAGTCGAGGACTTGATTATTTTTTTTACCATGCGATAGAAGCTAGCAATTTGAACTGAAATTTGATAGTTAGTCTATTTGAGACAAGATATACCATCGCTAAGAGATAATTATGACTAGGTAGTTAGTCTATTTGAGACAAGATATAGCGTCACAAAAGGATAATTATGTCCAGGTAGTTAGTCGATTGGGACAAGATATATCATCGCTAAAAGATAATTATGACTAGGTTTTTTGCCATCTCAAAAGGATTTTAAGGACCGGATTATTAGACTAGTCGCTATTGAACTTTCGTGGTAGATCCTGTTAGGACAGGACGCGACCAGTTTTTTCCCATCCTAAAAGACCAATTATGATACAAGTGAAATGGCCGCCTTAGGTTTCGATGGCATCATTCAAAGTCACTACGTGAAGAATCAAGCTTTGGTCCCATGGAGGGCACGGGATCATACTTGTAGGGGTTATTTTGAGCATGCCAGCAAACAAACTCGTGTGTGGAAGATTGCTTGGAGCCTTGAAAACTAGAGGACTCACGGGTTTGGACCACATTTGATGGTTCACGATTTTGGCCCCTTTTATTAAGGTCATTTTGGCCATTTAGCCTCAAGGTCATTTTGGTCTTTTAGCCTTGCCTAAATGACACTCCATTGCCACCCACTTCATTAAGGGCATTGGAGTCATTTTATCTTTCTTTTGTAATATACTATATACAGTCTATTTTAGGTCATTTCTCTTTGGTGGATGAATGATGAACATTTGAAGTCTTGAAAGTACTCTCTCTTGAGAGTAACACCTTAGTATAGTTCTTAGTTAGGGCTTGGAAAAGTCATCCTTAGTAAAGGTTTTGGAAAAGCTAATATTGTTCTTTGCTTGGAAATGGTAGATCTTGAGGTGTGTGATTCCCTTGGCGGTCACATTAAGAGTGTGGTGTTATTGTTACATTAATTAGGGGTTTAGTGTTTGAATCACACTTTGTTCCTAAGTCTTGTAACAATCTATATCTCACTATCTAACCTTTTTATTCTTGTAATCTTGTTGTGTTTTGTTCTTGTTCATTACTCTTGATTTTGTGGTGTTGTTGGCCGAATTTGTTGTTCATCTTTTCCTTCATCTTGTTGTTGTTTATCTCATTTGGATGTTGGCTGTTTTGATGTGCTAAACACCTTGTTCATCTCATTATTGTGTTGTATTGTTGAATCCGAGAGATGGTCACCAAAGGGGTCCTCGGTTCTTAAACTTGTGGACTGATTTTGGTGCATGATTTCGTGATTTCCTTGGTTGTATTGTATCATTTGGTATCAAATCCATCTTTGATTTTTTTTCTAACAAGATCAATCTTGGGCTTGAGACTTGAAAAACACCCAAAAAAAAAAAAAACTAAAAACTAAAATTTTCAGAAAATAACAATCCGTCCACTTTGTGTTCTTAGCCGAAAATTGTGCTGTCTTGCAGAGATTTTTACTTGGCTTAATTGTTTCTAGAGTTAATAGTGTTATTCACTAACACTTTGAGTCTATATCTTGATTTGAGCCTTTGTTGTTGATATTGTTATTGTGAACTTGGACATGGCCGATTATTATTGGTATTGTTGTTGTGGGTTCATGACTTGAACGTGTGATGTATTGTTGGTCCAATTTTGAAAGTGTATTATGGGGATTGTATTGTAGATTTTAATCTTGAAATGGTATTGTGTTGTTTGGGAGGTCCAACTTGAACCTTAGAACTTCAAGACTCAAAGTTTGTGTTCTTGGTGTTCTTGGTGTTCTTAACCATCTCTATATGTTGTTGAAGAAAAAGTGGTTGTTGATCTTATAAGTTCAAGAAAAACAGTGTGAATGGATGTTAGTCTTTCAAGACATAAATCCAAGATTTAAGGTGTAATACTTGTGGCTCAAAGACTTTTCCTTCACACACAAAGACTTACAACCAGTTCCAACAACCTTCTATGTTTTGAGGATCTTGTTTTAAGGAAAGTGTACAAGAAGTCAAGTCTTCTTTCTTTGGAATTAAAATTGGATTACAAGACTTATATTTCCCCCCTAAAACCAATTCCACCATTCCCAACTTACAAATTGATCAAGACTTCCAATTTTGGAAAATAAATTTGTTAAGACCGTAGTCAATACGTCGCTGCCACATCATGTTTTGCTGTTCACACGAAAAATTTTGGCTCAAATTTTAAATTTTTAGTTTCATTTTATTGTCTCCTAGGTTCATGTCTTGATTCTAGAATTAATTAACAACTAGTAATCACCTACTTAGTTGTAGACTAATTGTTGAATCCATTTCTTTTGTGACTTCATTGTTTGTGTACTTTTCTCATTTCTAAATTGTTGTAACTTCTTTGTTTCAAGTTCGTAAGTAAATTTTATTTTGTATCTTAAGTCGATCAAACAAGAATCTATTCCGGTCGCCAAGTAGAATTGACATCTTATTGACTACCGGAGTATAAGCAACTTTCAATATTCGCCGCTTCAATTGTGAGAATCACAAAGGTTAGTAGATACGAGTGTTGGTAAGGAAGCTTTACTACTAATCTTGTTTGTTCATTATGTAGGTACAAAGGTGATATTAGGGTAACATATCTTTGATAGCCGGGGATTATTGTGACTACGACATGGGAGACTATGATTATAGTGAAGGGTTTTATGGCTACAAAGTTGAGGGAGACTGTGGGGGCTATGAAAATAGTCCTGATCAAAACTTGGGCAGATTTGAGGGTCTCGGGTTTAGGAAAGAAAATGAGGGAAATGATGTGCCTAGTTCTTATGGTGAATTTGGAGATGATTTAGGACCTCGTGTTGGTTCTTATGATGATGTTGGGGCATGTGAGGAGTCTTATACTTCCCACTCTGAACCTACATTTGGTGTTATGTATAACCCTTTCGTTCGCAAAGCTTATGAGAGCTATGATGAGAGTATACGTGTAGAGTGTGAAAGTTCATATTCTTTACCTTGTAGTACTTTTTATCAAGGTCGACATGGTGTGATTAGTTATACTTATAGTAGAGGTTGTCCCATGAGAAGAAGAGGGAAAGCATCTCCAAAACCGATGTGTACTCGTGTGCGTTACAATATTGATCCAAGGAGGAGTGTACACTCTGGAAAGGTGACTATTTGTGGGATACCGGGTTGCCTTATGGTGTTGAATCATAGGTACTATAGAAACTACATTTTTCCATCCATGGTTGACTACTTGGGGTTATTTTGAGAGCCTTTACTTGTTCCATACTACTTGGGCGAGTTCAAGGTTATCGAGAGGGTAAAAGTTGTCTTTTCCCAATTTGATTACCATGAGAAGGTGTGGTGTGATGTTTTTTTCTTAACCTACGGTCTTCTGAGCTTGGGTGCCGATTGGTTTGCACGACATCAAGTTTCTAATGTGCAAAATTGGCCTAATGTTGTAAGAGACCAATGGGGAAATCACCTCAAAACATACTTGCTACCCAAACTGCAAAGAAAAATGCTTACCTACTCCAATCCGATATATAATGAGAGACAAAATATTGAGAGGAGTAAGAAAGTTCAAGGTGGTAATCTGAGAGTGGAAAAAGGAAAGGATATGTGGGGCGAAGTGAGGGGATTTCCATCAAACCGTGTTAACATTGGTTGTCCTTCTATTTCTAAGGACATTTGTGTAGGTACCAACATGGCAAGTGAAGGCGAACAATGCCGAAAGAAAGTTTCTGCCTAAGCTTCTGGAGGACTTCACCTCACGGCAAGGAAGAGTCTACTCAAGATCCTAAAGGTAAAATAGCTAACTCTTACACTTTAGTGCATGTGAATGACAATTGTGTGGCTAGTAAGCCATTGAGTGTGAGTAGTATCTTACTTATTTATGAGTCTAATGATTCCTTGCCTATTGTTGATGATGTACATATTGTGAGTTTGTATACACTAGTTGATCCTATTGATGATGAAATTGACTCTTCTTGTAAGATCAATTTATGTCCACCTAGTGTTGAAGCCTATATGTTGAACAGAAGTTCATCGTCTTGTGTAATTGGTGTTGATCAACTTGTTTGTGAAAATTATCCTCTACTTGAATATATGTGTGATATGCTTAACAGAACTCAAGTGAGTGAAGTACTTAAGAATATTGGTCAACAAAGTGGGAGTGAACCCGAGATCTCTTCTTGGGGTAATCTTGTGCTTGGAACATCCTTGAAACTTTATATTGATCATTTAGAGCATGAGGAACTTGCTTGTTCCAAATCTGTCCGTGAGGTAGATCACACTCTCTTTAGGTGTAGTGTGTTGTTTGAAGATGATTTGAACACTTCTAATAAAGCTAGTGGTGAAAATGATGGTATAGCTTGCCTTGGAAGCTATAGCCTATATGCTAACCCACTTTGGTATGACAATATTCCTCCTAAAGAGGGAAATCTCTTCTTGGAAGATGAGAGTACTCCTAGGGTTAAGGAATGTGTAGTTGCAGAAGCTACCTCTTCTTTTACTTTGTGGCACTTTATTGTTGAGAGTACTTATGGTTATTATTGGGAAACTAGCAGGCAGTATACACATGAGGGCACCTTGGTAGAAGTTGATTTGAGTGATACCTTTCTCTACTCTCTATTTTCTTTGGATGATATGTATGCTATTATAGAGAGTATGCCATTTAGTTTGGGTGTAGACCACGGGAAAGGGGAGTGTTGTCTAAACCTGTGTCTATGGCCACTTTTCCTATTTGACCCAGGTGCCAAATGTAGAAATGGTGATGTTGGTGCACCGAACTTGTTGCTTGGTCTACATGACAAGCAAAGTATCACTCTTGGTGTATCCCATAACCAAATCCTTTGTACATCTTTCATTGAGTTTTTAATACTCACTTCAAAGGATTCTTGGTTATACGTAAAGTATGTACCCCCTTGGCATAATGATGTTTATTATTTTGCTAACCCTAACCCTCATGCCATGAGGATGTTTTTCTTGTTTGTCCTTAATCTTGTTTTGCGAGGTACGGATTCCAGGTCGAATCCTTTTCAAGAAGGGGAGGATTATACAAGTGAAATGGCCGCCTTAGCTTTCGATGGCATCATTCAAAGTCACTACGTGAAGAATCAAGATTTGGTCTCATAAAGGGCACGGGATCATACTTGTAGGTGTTATTTTGAGCATGCCATCAAACAAACTCATGTGTGGAAGATTGCTTGGATCCTTGAAGACTAGAAGACTCACGAGTCTGGACCACATTTGATGGTTCAAGGTTTTGGCCCCTTTTATTAAGGTCATTTTGTTCACTTATCCTCAAGGTCATTTTGGTGTTTTAGCCTTGTCTAAATGACACTCCATTGCCACCCACCTCATTAAGGGCATTGGAGTCATTTTATCTTTCTTTTGTAATATACTATATATAATCTATTTTAGGTCATTTCTCTTTGGTGGATGAAAGGTGAACATTTGAATTCTTGAAAGTACTCTATCTTGAGAGTAACACCTTACTATAGTTCTTAGTTAGGGCTTGGAAAAGTCATCCTTAGTATAGGGCTTGGAAAAGCTAATATTGTTCTTTGCTTGGAAACGGTGGATCTTGAGGTGAGTGATTCCTTGGTGGTCACCGTAAGAGTGTGGTGTTGTTGTTACATTAATTAGGGGTTTAGTGTTTGAATCACCCTTTTTTCCTAATTTTTATAACATCCTAAGTCTTGTAACAATATACATCTCACTATCTATCCTTTTCATTCTTGTAATCTTGTTGTGTTTTGTTCTGATTCATTACTCTCGGTTTTGTGGTGTTGTTGGCCGAATTTGTCGTTCATCTTATTGTTGTTAATCTAGTTTGGATGTTGGCTATTTTGGTGTGCTAAACACCTTGTTCATCTAGTTATTGTGTTGTATTGTTGAATCCGAGTGATGGTCACCAAAGGGGTCCTCGGTTCTGGAACTTGTGGACTGATTTTGGTGCATGATTTCGTGCTTTCCTTGGTTGTATTGTATCAAATTAGGACAAGATTTAAACTTTTTGGGGCCATATTTCTCTTTCTTATAGGCTATTTTTGTTATAGTTCCACCTGACTAGTAAAGACACCATAGTACTCGTGTTGTTAAGTCGTAATCAAGGCAGTGAGATCAAAGCTCAAGAAATTTTCAAGGACCAAAATCTGGGGTGTTTCAGACGGTTTGCATGGAAGCAGCTAGGCTACCTGTACATGTATGTGCCGGCCTATGTGCACAGGAGCCTAGTACATGCCGTGGCAGAGTGCACTTAAGTTCAGGCCAGTTTTTAAAGCCACTTGCATGGAGACATATATGCACAGATGCAAGGCATGTGCGCACAAGTGGTCTTTATCACCTCGAGGCATGGTTTTGAACAACTAAACCTAATTTCATTCTTCCCAACTCAGTAGATCACCTGTAGACACCAAAAATAAGATATAATTCATACTCCAACAACCATAAAACAACAAGCATGAACTTTGGGTTGCCTTTCAAGAAGCGCCTTAGTTTTCATCATGGCACAATGTTGTTTTTCATCACTTGGTATCCTTAAAATGAAACTACTCAACCGTAATACCCCGAGAACTCTAACCAATAGTGCCACCATGAATCAAGCTCATGAGAAATAAATTATAGTTCTTTGGTTATTTTCTGATCAAGGATGATGTGTATTAAGGCCTTAAAGATATCTTAGCGATTAGGTGAATCAAAATATCCCTTACCGATTGAATTCTTGTGATGGATTTTAGAATAGTCAAATTCAAATGAGCATATATCTTGTTACACTAAGAAATTTCAAGATCATGACCGACCAACAGATAGATAATTGAATTAGCTTTCCAACGGTACCAATTTCACCCAAATCCGGTATTGGAGCAAAAAGTTATCCCTATTTTACTCCAGCATATCAGCCTGGAAACTGTGTGATGACATTTTGTGATGATTTGTCACAAGTCTGACGGCTTGTCACAAAATGTCGTCAACCTTAAGCAGAAAGTCATAAATTCCACCCTTTTTTGATGACATTTCGTGACGACTTGTCACAAGTCTGACAACTTTTCACAACTGTCGTCAGCTATTTTTTTCAGCAATTAAAGGATGTTTTTGCAAGGGTATTTTGGTCTTTTCCCATCTTTTGGAGGCCCCTATATATATGAGAATCCCCATACAAACCCTAATTTCTTCATTTTCTCTTTATTTATCTTAAGAAAATATATCTAGGGTTTCATTCAAGAACATTAATCTTCCAAAAATCATCCATAAATCTTAAAGCTTTCTTCAAGAACCAAGTTCCTCATAGTGTGGGCTTCGAGAATCATTTATTACAAGTGCGGATAGAGTCTCAAGTACTAGAATTTATCCAATTTCAAAGATTAAGGTATGTAGGGTTTTGAACAAGAGCAATCCTTTCAATCTTGTGACCAAAGCTTTGATTTTGATTATGGATTTATATGATTTTGCAAGTGGGTTTATACCCAAATTACTTCATCATGAGACTATGAGAATAGAAATTGTTCAAGATTTGTTATACATGATTATTTTACTATTCCCAAGTTATGACTTGATATTTAATATTATGAATTTCATATTTCTACCATGAGTTGAGATTTCAAGTGCTTTCAAGATATCTGTCAAGCTTTAAGCTTCCTTATGACAAATTGGATTATTGAGAATATTGATTCATGAGATTGAGTTGTTGTTACAATGAGTCTTGATATTTCCTCAAAGTTATTGATGTTTCCATGATTTAATGAATTGATACATTTTGATAGTTAGAAAGATTGCTTTGATTTGAGTCAAGTTAGGAATCCACAAATTGATTATGATGTGATAAATGAGAAAGAGATTTGATTTGATCTTCATGATAGACCCTTGTGATGTTTGTGGTGGATTTCCTAACGCTTTCTGAGCTTGTGTCTGGGAGTAGTATGTAGCACCGAGCAGGAAATATGGTATTTTTCCTGAAACTGTGTGCCACTATAGGATTGGTATTGATATTTGTGGGCCAGAGGCCGAGTGTGAGATTGTGATCACTAAATTGAGGTTGTACTCCCTGGCAAGAGTATGACGCTCCCGCCAATATGGGGTTCTCTCCTTAGGAGGAAAAACGTTGGACTCCATGTAGCTCACATAGTTTATGTCGGTTATAAGAATCTCCCATGTCCATAAGAGTTGAGTTTCTTGAATTATCGAGTCACTCCAAATCTTGAGTTGAAGATTTAAGTTGTTTGTGATGATTTATGAGGTTTTTATCATATGATTTATTTACTATGAGATCATGAAAAGTATGTTTCATTCTAACTCAAGCCAAGTGAGCCATCATTGTACATATGCATATTTTCGAGAAATTGATGATGATATTTACATTGTTGCATGCACCCCCACATACTCAATTCATTCCAAAGTGCTGACCCACATATTTTCCGATGGGCTACATTTTCTCGTAATGTAAGTTCAGGTACTCAGCCGCAGCCGCATTAGCGATTTCGGGTGCCTCACTACGTTTACTCAGTGGTGAGTCTTCATGGTTCGAGGACCGTGTCTATATTTTTATGATATCGTTTTACTGTTATGGTTTTCAGTACTATTGAGTCAGTTGGGGGTTTGTCCCAAAGGATCCTTGATTTAGATGTATAGAGGCTTTGTCAGACTAGAGGGATGGTATGTACAGACATTCAATATATATTTTGGTTGTCCATTTTAGTATTCTCCAGTATCTCTCTTGAACCCGATGTGATATATCTCTTTATTATGCATGACTTTTGTTGAATTGAGTTCCTTGAGGTAGTGTCTGACTCCGAGGGTTAGCTTGGGGCTACGTGTAGCCCTATGCACCATGTGACATCTCGGGATGGAAATTTCGAGGCGTTACATCAACCTTAGCCACTTTGTGTCCACCCACATGGTAATGCTTTAACCTTTTCCTATTCACAAGAACCTCCTCTTCTCATGGTTCTCTAATTCGATCGTCCCACTTGGATAGACATTTGAGACCACAAATAAGCCCGACCACTTAGATTTTAGCTTTCCCACGAAGAGTTTCAATCTTGAGTTGGATAGGAGCACATCATCACCAATCAAAAAACTCTTGTTTCAAGATCTTAGCATTATGACACCGCTTTATTTTCTCTTTATAGAATACAAAGCTCTCATATGGCTTGAGTCAGAAATTGTCCAACTCATGAAGTTGATCTGCTCTTAATTAGGAGGCATCTTTCCAATTCATATTCAACTTACGTAAGGCCTACTAATCTTTATGATTCAACTCAAAGGTTAAGTGACAAGCCTTTCCAAACACAAACTAGTAGGGTGAAATGCCTATAGGAGTTTTGTATGACGTTCTATATGCCCAAAGAGCAACATTGAGTTGTCTTCCCCAATATGTACCACCTATATTCATGGTTTTCTACAAGATGGACTTTATTTCTCGATTTGGAACCTCAACTTGGCCATTAGTTTGGGGATGATATAGAGTAGCAACCATATATTTCACCCCATTCTTATCCAGCAATGCACCAAAGATCAATTATAAAAATATGAACCACCATCACTAATGATTGCCCATGGAGTCCCAAACCTTGTAAAGATATACTTGTTCAAGAAGAAGGTTACACTTTTACTTTCACTGTTCGGTAAAGCAATGACCTCCGCCAACTTTAAGACATAATCTACGGCTACCAAGATATACTTATTACCATATGAGCTAACTAAAGGTCCATGAATTCAATGACTCATACGTCAAATAATTCAACTTTAAGATTAGGCTTGAAAGGCATCTCATGCCTCCTTGAAATACCCCCTTGAATTTATCATTGAGGACACATCCCGACCAATTCATAAGTATTTGTATGGAGAGTCATCCAATAATATCCACTTTTAAGAACCTTTGCAGACATTCTAATACCACCATGATATCCGCTAAATTACGAAGAGTGACAATCCTCAAGACTAGCCCACATTTCTAAATCCATGACACACCGATGAATCATACTGTCTGCATATTCTCTAAACAAGTACGGTTCATCCCAAAATTACTTATTTACATAAAAAAAGAACATTTTATTTTGATAATGATTAATATTATCAAGAATCAAGCCACTCACAATGTAATTAGCATAGTCTACATACACAGGCTCAATAATTTCAAAAAGTGACATGACTAGTTCATCGGGGAAGGTGTCTTCAATTTTAATCTCAACAAACTTTCATAATTGGATTAAAGGAAAAAGAGGTGGATGATTACTTGATGTTTAAAACCTTGTAGTCTTTCACCTTGAAATCAAATTCTTGTAAAAGAAATATCCACCTAATCAGTCGAGGTTTAACCTCTTTCTTTGCCATGATATATCTAAGAGTTGTGTGTTCTGTGTGTACAACCACTTTTGTACCCAAAAAATAGGCCCAATATTTTTGAAAAGTATATACCTCCATGAGCAACTCTTATTCCATAACCGTATAGTTATTTTGGGCATTATTCAATAATTTTCTTGCATAGGATATCGGGTGGAACAATTTTTCTTTTCTTTGGCCTAGCACCCCACCTAAGGCAACACTACTTGTATCACACATTACCCTAAAGGGCTTGGACCAATCCATCCACGATGATAGGACCTGACACCAGAAGCTCCTTGAGATAATTAAAATATCTTAAGAAATCACTATCGAATTTAAACTTCACCTTTTTTAAAGGAGTTTGTACAAAGGGTGAGAAATCCTTAATGAAACTCCCATAAAACCCAATATGACCAAGAAAAATTCTAACACCTCTCACGAATATGAGGGGAGATAATTTAGCAATCACTTCAACTTTAGCTTGATTGACTTGAATGACTTTATCCAAAATCTTTTGGCCTAGCACGATGCCTTCTTTGACCATGAACTGGCATTTTTCACAATTCAAAACAAGATTGGTCTCCACACACTTATTAAGGATCTTACAAAAATGATCGAGGCAATATTTGAATGAGTCACCAACCATGGAGAAATAACCCATGAACACTTCCATGGTATCCTCTACCATATCGGAGAATATAGCCAACATACACCATTAAAAGGTAGCAAGTGCATTGCCCAAAAGGCATATGTTGAAGACTAAGGTATCGTAGGGACATGTAAATATGGTCTTTTATTGATCTACTAGTGCAATACAGATTCAATTATAACCTGA
The DNA here is from genome assembly GCF_002878395.1 of Capsicum annuum. Taxonomy (NCBI): domain Eukaryota; kingdom Viridiplantae; phylum Streptophyta; class Magnoliopsida; order Solanales; family Solanaceae; genus Capsicum; species Capsicum annuum. Next base: position 130,878,383 of record NC_061122.1, on the reverse strand, counting down.
ATATCCATCAAGGAAATAATACCATCCATGCCCGACTAATCAATCTAACATTTGGTCCATAATAGGCATAGGAAAGTGATATTTTCAGTCCAAAAATTCAATTTACGATAATCAATGCATACCCTCCAACCTGTGATTGGACGAAAAAATCACAATATCACTATTTTCATTTGGGATAACTTTCATACCACTCTTTTTGGGAATGCATTAGACCGAAGTAACCCACGTAATATTAAAATTGGATAGATAAGACCCACATCAAGCCATTTGATTATCTCTTTTTTGACTAACTCTTATATTGGTGGGTTAAGACTTCTTTGGTACTCCATACTAGGAATATGTTCAACCTCTAATTTGATTTTATGAGAAAAAATTCTAGGATCAATCCTTATGATGTCCGTTATGGTCCACTCAATAGCACGAATGAACTTTTTCACAATAGATTTCAAGTTCTCCACTTGCCAAAGCAATAAATCATCTGCAACAATGATGGACAAAGTATTATTCTCACACAAGATGATATACCGATGAAGTAAAGGCAACAACTTATGTTCAAGTAGAGGTATTTCAATAATACAAGGTTTGGTAGGTGGACTTTTATGATTTTTCAAATAAAGATCCAACTTGTAAGGATTTTTAGTATAAAAGCCAAAATCCATCAATGAAGAAACAACCTAATCATATTCTTCAACAGCCTCACTCCCTAAATTCCACAATATATACACCAAGGGGTCATTCACAAGATCAACCTCCATGGTTTTAGTCACCTCATTATTAATCACATCAATCACCGAAATGACTTGCAAATCCTTATGTTATTTCATGGACTTACAAATTGTGAAATACACCTCTTTCTTGTTCACATAGAACTTTATTTCACCATATTCAACATCCACTAAGGCTCATTTAGTATCCAAGAATGGCCTATTAAAAATTATATGGATCACATGATCAATTTCACAACCTAGAATTACAAAGTTGGCCGAAAAAATACAGTGGTCCACCTTCACAAGAACATCATACAACACATCAACGAGTTTCTTGATAGAACGACAAGTCATTAAAATCCTACCCAAACATACCTTCCAAAATATGGAAAATGGAATCGCATTAATAATTTCCCCAAGATCATACAATGTTTTTCCTAATTTGTACACCTCGATAATATAAGGAATAGTGAATTCACCCGGGTCTTCCTTCTTCACAACCATTGTGCTATACATTATAGAACTATAATTGTGGGTCACCTTAATAATTTTGAAATGCACGACTCATTTCTTTGTGATCAAGTCCTTCATAAATTTAGCATAGCTGGGCATCTCTTGTAAAGCTTCCAACAATGGTATTTTTTCCAATAAGTTGCTAAATTTGGCAAGGAATTTCTTAAACATGGTGTCAGATTCCTTCTTATTGAGAATAGAGGAGGAATTTTGATTTATGGCATAGGGACAATTAGAGCATCTTTCAATTCTGGAGCATTATCATCAATCGCTTTTAGATCTTTCTCACTTTTTAACCTTTTCTTTAACTACCTTCTGCTTTTCAAAAATTAGATCCTTAGTATTTGGCACATCAATATTTGCCTTTTCTATTCTATTTCCTTTTCTATTTTCTTATTTATGACTTCTCCTTTCATTGGGGACTTCATCAAGATTTATAATATCGTTAGCAGAAGTTCAAGCACTCCTAGTGATAATACCCTTGATGTGAGCATCATTTCTTTAGATTATAAAGCATGTCAGTAGGTGATACACTTTTTGTCCTTGCATTTAGATGAGCCAAGATTTGGCTCAATTGAGTTTCAAATTACTTAATAGAGGTCAAATGAGAGGTTACCCTTTGATTGAGTTTTGAGAAATAACCTTTTATCTCTCTCAATATCTTCTAATTTCCTTCAAAACCCATTAAGTGTACGACCCTTAAAATTTTGATCAATTTATTATTAACTTTCTCATATTCATAATATCAATTTTTGACTTGAATTATGTTTAAGGATGTAAAAAGATAATTTGGAAAAGTTTCAGAAATGGTTAGGGGATATTTTGGAACTTCGAGGCAGTGAGCCTTCAATTTATCACCATGTCACAAAGGTCACCCTCCATGATATTGGCGTGGCATGGAGGATAACCTCCGCGATAACCATGTGCCACGCCAAGGTGTCATTTTTATCCAAACTTATTTTTTCACTTAAGGGCAGGGGACTTTTGGTCTTATCAAATTTTTCACGACTTATAAACATAAAAGGGACCCTTTTTCTTTAGTTTTCAAAGATCAAACTCTACTATATTCATATTTAACTCTCCAACCAAGAAAAGTTTAAGGGTTTCAATATGCATTAATTATCCGGGCTTTAAACTCCAAATTGACTTTGAATTCTTATGTGTTTAAGGTATGTTTCTCTTTCCTAAACTTCAATTCTATATTGTGGCACTGATTTGAGTGATTTTTATGTGATTTAAATGGTGGATTTTGAAATGGGGTTTAGGTGTTTTTGTTGTTTTTGATTGAACTACCTGTCCCATGATTTGAATTGATTATGCATGCTTTAAAATAATGTGTTTTGAACTAAATTGGTACTTTAATTAAATGGTTAGAATGGAGAATATATTTTCCCTAAATTGAATGAATTTTGTCTTGGAATTGCATGAACTTGAACCCATTTTGTTAATTTGATTTTAATTTTGAAAAATTAAACTCAATTCAATGCATTAACAGATAAATGGCTATCAAAATAGATTTGGATGTCCTCGGTGGACATGGCTTGAATTTTAATAGAACTTAGGAGTCAATGTTGTTAGGTGAATTGGTTTGGCACATTTAATTTAGCTTGAAAGCATATTGGTATGATTATACCAAATGGTATATGCCTTAATGACTAAATCCTGGATTAATGGTCGGAATTATGTGCTAAATGGTTTTAATTTACGCTTAAATAGGGTTGTGTAGCTTTCCGTAAAGGGTAAGGTCCTAGGAGGACCAATAATGGAAACCACATTTGTTGGTATGGGTTCTTTATGACCGTGTGCATAGTTCACACATTATATATAGTTTCTTTGGAATGGTTGGAGCCTTCATAGATTTGGCCCTTCCTCGTATTTTCCTACTTCATGCAGCTAACATGCACTGGGATCCTTTCAGCAGAAGAGCTGAACCCATATTTCCCGTGAGTACCCTTAGGATAGATAGAGCTATACAATCTAGGTTAATGGTTTTACAACTCTCATTCTCATGACCCTTTCCCAACCTCAACATCTTATATATATATATATATATATAAAAGTGTGTATATGGTTTTTGACTGATTTTGGATATGGCATTATGTTATCACTTTTCGTAAGTTACATGCCAGTTCTTATCCTACTAAATATCATAGGACGCTATATTATTTCATGATGTAGGATCTGAAGACACTTTTGTTGCTCCTGTGCAGCATTAGGTGGATTAACATGTTCGTTGAGTTATTGTGAAGTGCTGAGCCTTTATCCTTTGAAAGGCGTTATCATTTCATTTATCTTTTATTACTTAGTATTTTGGATTCTTTTGGTCATAGTCGGGGGCATGTCCCAATTTCATATGGTATTTTGGTTTTAAAGGCTATTGTGGACAAATGTGGGTTGATTGGCTATTGTTCTCTCTTACATTTCATAGAGTTATTTATTCATCTTTTATTCCTGTTTAATTGGCTACCACAATGTTATTATTAGTTATTATTATGCTCTTGATGTTAGGTTAAAGGGATGGTATCCAATTCATGGTGAACTTGAGATACTCGCCATGGTTAGGCCCTGATTCGGTTTATGATATTAAGATACAAGCAAGGACATATTCACTCTTTAAATTCTCTAGATGAATAGAGATTGATTCTTTACCTTTGGCCCTATTATTTGTAGGAATTTACTTACATGACCTCTATTTTTATCTCTGTAATCACAATATTTATCATGATAATACCTTTCACGATCACAGTCCTCCCATTTACGGTCGTTCCATTTATGATCCTTTTTCTTCCAACCTTGATTTCCACCTTGACTTTGATAGGTAGGGTGGGAACCACTTATTTGGTTTAACAAGAACCATATTTCCTCATCAAGGATTATGCTTCCTCATCATCATAAGCTTTAACACTCTTAGAAGTAACAAACCGCCTTTGAATGAGCTCCCATTACATGCTTAGTAAGAAGATCTAATTGAGTCATCACCTTAGCCATGTTCTCAACTCTTTCCTCATCCTTTTTTCTTTGCTCTTGGCTTTCAAAAGATGCAGAGGGAGCCTCCATGGCCACCTTGGTATCTTTTATATGCCAACCATGACTTTGCTTAGTTATTTGATTTAATAAATCCACTACAACACCATAATATTATTTTAGTAGATCCTTCGGTTGCATTATCCACTACCATTTTATTCACTTGGTCCAACACCCTATAGAAGATTTGAAGAAGCATTTTATTCGGTACCTCATGATTTGTGCATTTCATTATCTTCTTGCTAAATCATTGCTAAACCTCATATATTGGTTTACCATTTTTTAGCAAAAGTTGATGACTTCATCCCTTAGTTGTAACATCCATGAAGGATGAAACAACCTATCAAAGAATGCATCTGTTAGCTCAACCCATAAAATAGTAGATACCGCGGGTTACTCCCACAATAATAAGACCATTTCTCCTAATACTGAGAATAGAAAAAAATGCAAATGGATTGATTCTTGAGATATATGGGTGATACTAAATGGAAGACACACAAAAATAAAATTATTTAAGTGTATATTAGCATCCTCATGGTTTTGACGCCTAAATAATTCTTTCATCTGAAGTAAATAAAGCAGCATGCTAGTAACATGAAACACTCTAATTCCGACTGTTAGTGGTATATGAATGGAATTAGCTCGGTCCGTATCACTAAGGTTATCATCATTCTTGAGATTCCCATCAATAGTACCAGTATAGCTATCATGTTGGATCATGGTATCATGTAAACTATGGTCATCACCTAATAAACAACAAACACAACACATAATGTAAATAGACACTACAACTAACTTAAAGTAACAAAAACCACTATAACAATGAAAACTATGTTTCACTCCCCGACAATGGCGTCAAAAGTTAATGATGCTCAAATTACTCCCTGATAGTATAAGAGATCATCATCAACATAGTTAATCCAACGAGAGTTGGAGATGAATATTTAAGTAATAAAAAGACAAATTTCAAGCTTGAGCATTAGAAACAACTAGAAATTAGCCTGTAATATGGTGTAGATCAAACAAGAATGTAAAGTTAGGGGGGTTGTTCGAATACTTTTAGAGTTAAAAATTTTTTCATAGAGAGAATGCAATTTAAAAGATAAAAAAGACTAGAGTTTAACCAAATGGGAATAATACTTTGGATTATGCTTTACTAAGTGTGTGTTCATGGATGGCTAATAGATATTAGTCGAAATTTAGCTAAAAGTCATGGGTAGGATAGATTTTAGGTCTGTAGTGTTAATTTGTCAATCAAATTCCAAAATCTCACAAATGGGTTCTTTAAACATCGGATAAGTATTCTTATGAAAAATCTATGGCATTAATTAGTGTCACGCCCTGAGATCCCATACCGAGACGTCACACGGTGCTTATGAACCCGAAGGACCATAAGCTAACCCTTTTCTGATATCTATATTTGTACACTGCATAGTATCTGAAAAAAATGTGAAAACTTGCCGTAAGTTTCAACACATCTATACAGACTCAAAACTGAAAACTAAATACTAATACATCCGTCTGAAAAGCCTCTCACTGTCTAAACTGTGGAGTTGATGGGACATGTCCCCAACTAACTCTGTCAAAAGAAAACAAACAAAGTTTGAAACAATAGTAGTAAACTGAGACTCGTCCTTCAAAAAAGAGGACTCACTGCTACTGCTGGTGACTGGGACCAAACTGCTGAGGATAAACTGGATCTTGTGCCTCTGAACCTATGGTGTCAAATAAAACACCATAGCACAAATGTGTCAGTACAAAAATGCACCGAGTATATAGATGGGGTAGGCTAATGCAAGGGTTCGTGCATGCACAATATCTAAATTGCATAATCATGAAAATGATGCATGATAACACATACATGAATCCATAGAACTTGAACACAATTATCGCAACTCTAGATACTGAAACTCAGATACCACTTTACTGCAGACTGAACTCATTACTGACTCTGAAATACTGAATCACTGACTCATCTGATACTGACAACTGAGGATCTGTATGTACTTATATCAATGACTGAACTCTTGGACGTACTACTTTCGACTAATAGGATTAGAGATCAACCTTTCTAACAGATGATTTTGGAAGATTGATCAATGATAAGAAATATGATTATATCTGAATGTGACAACAAGAATACTCAATAGAAATCTGATACTGTGATTAAGCCTATCTGATAGCATATCTCTAAATATAATATCAAATAACTATATGTGAGACCAAGTATATCTGATGGGATGGCCCGTAAATCAATGGAACTATCTGAGTTCTTCACAATGATAGATGATTGTATCTGACAGTCCTAATTTCTAAAGACTAATTCTGAAACTAAGGCTGAATCTGAAACAGAAACTGTGGGAAGTAGTCACATAATCGACATGCCCCGACCTACAACAGGTGGGGTTCAACCTATTCCCCAATTATAAGGGTGTCATTACCACACCACTAGTAAAGACAACTCTATATGACCCTCATCTAGCAGGTCCTCAAACGAGAATGGTAGAGCCCTCATCTAGCAGGTCAAGCCACCTCATCTACCCTCATCTAGTAGGTATAATATCTCTCATCCACTCTCAACTAACAAGTCTGATGTCTCAACCTACGTTGGCTACGTAGTTCTGGAGCACAAAGATTGCTTCTAAGAATCACACCCTGTACTAGTAGGTGAGATCCCATCCTTGAGCTCGCTCGGTGCTAGTTTCTACTCCTAATTGAAAGACTCAGAACTGAATTCTTAACTAAACACTGGCTGAACTGAATCTCACACTAATCATATTACTCAAAAGGTATGACTGAGTTATGATGAGATCACTTGATTTTGTATCTGACAGAAAACATATCGAATCATAGTATCTGACTGATGATATAGAGCTTAAATAAATTACTCCAATCACTTCTAAGATTAGGATTGAATCACTTGAATACTATTAGAACTGAGCTGATTACAGGTCTGAGGCTAGGTTACTAGCGATACAGAGATTACAGAGATAACTGAGATTACCGAGCTTTATTAAGCTTCGCACTAGTCTGAGGAAATAGAGTTCTATAATTCACTGAGTTTTTAGAATCATGGCTCGATTGAAATTATTAAGAAACAGACACGGGCTTTAGACAACAACTCTATTTTTTAGTATAAATACCCCAAGAACTCGATAACATAAAAGTAATACATAATCATTGTTCATCATAAATCATTCATGCATCATCACGGTCATCCATTCATCACTGCAATCATTTATTCATCATTACAAACATTCATTCATCATTAGAATCATTCATGTATTATCATAATCGTTAAATAATCACTTTAAGTAGTTGGGCATCATAACATACTTTCCCTCTCAAGATCCTTAGGACATCGTATTAAGCATTTAGGAAACATAGACCTCTATTCATCATCACAACCGCAAAAGGGTCACTCCAAACCTTTTAAGGATCATCAACATCGGTTCACCATCATATACTAGCCTAGGGAATACATGCTATTAGATTATACCCCATTTACCAAGATCTTACATAAAGTACTTCATACCTACATCGGTCTTGTCATGTATTTGGATATCACTTGATTTAGGGGAAACTTCATACTAACACGTCACTATTTACTTGCTAACCACTTGACAGGTATTCAAAGCTTAGCATATATCAAAGAGCACAAAATCGGGGAATTTACAATCATAATATCTCGACTTGTTCACTAGAGTCTTTAAACAACCATTAGACACGATCGATTTAACACCTACTTAGGGATTTCATGCTATATTGGCATATTTCACCCACTAAGGCATGCATGGACTAGCTCATAATTTGGGGTTTCCTATTCAACATACTATAGTGGTCCTTATTCTTCACCTAAGCTCTTTATCAAACCTATGGGGAATGTTATTCACTTATTCAACCATTTCTACACCCAAAAGTCATGAACATATCACATGGAAAAACAACTTCAAGAGGGTCTATCACAAACATCACATGAATTCCACATACTGGGTAAAAGCTCATAAATTTTATAGACAAACATAAATCAAAACTCAACAACACATTAAACATCCATTTCAACTCATATAAATTATTTACAACTCATAAACATAAAAATCTTTTAATTTTAAAAAGGGTTCTTGAGCTTCTTGGATGAAAAGGACCCAAGAATCAACATCTACATACCTTAGCCTTTGAAATTGGATGAAATTTCGTGCTTGAAACTTTATTTACACTTGAAATAAATAAATTCTTGAAGCCCACACTATGAAGAACTTGATTGTTGGAGAAACCTTGAAGATTTATGGATGATTTTTGAAAGATTAGGGTTCTTGATTGAAACCCTAGTTATACTCTCTTAAGAGAGATGAAAAAGAAAATGATTGAATTAGGGTTTGAATGAGGGTTCCTCATATTTATAGAGGCTCAGAATGGGTGGGAAATAACCAAAATACCCTTGCAAAAACTTTCTTGAATTGCTGGAAAAATATACCTGACGCTATTCGTGACAAGCCGTCAGGTTCGTGATAGGCAGTCACGAATGGTCATCACAAAAGGGGTCCAAATTCTTGATTTTCTACTCAGGGATGACAATGTCATCAGAAATGTTGCCAGAATGTGACGATGTCGTCAAAAAGAGCGTCATAAATGTGATAGCTAGTCAGAAACGTTGTCACTGTTTTCCAGCTTGACATGCTGGAGTAAAATGGGCATAACTTCTTGCTCCGATATCAGATTTAGGCAAAATTGGTATCGTTGGAAAGCTAATTCAATGATATTTCATTTTATTTATAGAAAACCTCCCAGTTATTAATATAAAAATAGTTATGGTTGATTTAAATTGACCCAAATTTTGACGGTCACTAAAAGTTGAACGATAGGAAAGTTTTCAACTCGTTCATGAGTTAGGGGACCTCTATGATCTTAATTATTGCTCAAATATATTCCCAAATGATTCAAAGTATTTCATACTTAGGAGGATATTTCTGAAACATTTTGACTCAGATTTTCGCTTTACCAAATACTCTCTAAGGCTCAGACTGGAAAAGAATTTTGTGGGGCATTACATTATCTCTCCCTTGAGAACATTCATCCTCGAATGTCATTTGATAGACTGAGAATATGGATCAAAAAAACTTACTCAAGAAATGGAAACATCTTAGATCAGGACTACGCAACTGGAATGACTGACATATGGAGTTCTCACACTGGGCATGCATATATGATGCATGGAATACTCGACCGATGATACTCATAGTTGAATTCTCATAATACACATGCATATCTGATGTATGGACTCATAACTGGGATGATCTCATGAATACACGACTGAAAACTCACTGACAAGCTGAACTCTTTCTACTGAATGTGCATATCTAATGTATGAATGTCCGGCTAAGCTGACTTTTGAAAGCACGACTGACAATGCAATAATGATTGATGCTAACTTTATAAGGAAAATCTGAACATGCATTGAGATTAATCTAATTGAATGCAACATCATAATACCATGGGGTATCTCCCCCTTGGGACTCTATGTCCCACTAAACACACTTTACTGAAATACTGAGGCGGTGCGTGGGGCACCTAAAATTGGGTCATGATTGATCGATAAAGATCTAAAACTTATGCATGACTCATGCTAACATATAAGCTCAAAATGGAAGCAAAGGTCCTAACAATGCATATCATAAAGAAGAAGGGCTCATAACTTACCCAGGTCTATTTCAGGGAATCCTTATCGATCAAGGTAAGTCTGAAGCGCCTGAAGTCTACCCCTTTGAGTCAGCACTCTACATTCTCACATTCTATGGCTTGATTCACCGCACCCAAAACACACATCGCTACTGTCTCTACACACACCTTGGTGGCTCCTTCTACACTCTCCACAATGCGGATAGGTATGAACACCACTAGTAGTACTGGAAGTGGCTTCCTGCTGGAGCGAATCTCTACCCCTCTAAGCTAGTATTCTATACTCTTACAACTTATGGCCTAGCCTACCACATCCAAAACACCCCTACTGCCAGCTCTACATATACCCCTGTGCTGCCTACTACACTTTTCACAACATGGGTAGGTAAGGACACTCTTCCCACGACCTAGTGACTTAGAGATTGATGCTCTCTCTCGACTAGTATTCTTAGGTTTAGGTACTGGTGCCTGGACTAATAGCGAAACTGGTGCTGAGGATCTTAGATGGAATTAGGAGCGGTTAATACTCCTTAATCTTGGTGTAGAGTTATTGGTTCTAGTTCTCTGATCTATCCTACGCTCTATCCCCTTATTCTGCTGAGTGTCAACTAAAAGCCTAGATAGGACAACGTTCTACAAATTATTCTGATCAGCTATTGCCTTTGCTAAGGTAGTGAATGCAGCTCTGAACTCTGTATGTGACACACCCTCATTCTTAGGATCTACTGGTTGTGGGGGTTGTTCATCTACCCCAAAGATCAAATCTCCGCGAGAAGGCATACTCTACAATTAGAAGAAACAAGTAGATTATACTGAGGATCAACTTAGGCTCATGCTCACTCATACGATCTGAATACTGAAAGAAGGGAAAATACTCCTAAGTACATCCTATAGCCTTTTGTACATAAATGTGGTGCGCTACACACCCATGCATAAGACTCTACTAGATGTGGCTTTTCAGACTCCCTAGGATACTCTTGAACCTTAGGCTCTGATACCAAATTTGTAACACCCCGAGATCCCATCTCGAGACGTCACACGGTGCTTATGGACCCGAAGGACCACAAGATAACCCTTTTATAGTATCTATACCTTTACACTACATAATAACTGGAAAAATATAGAAACTTGCCATAAGGTTCAACACATCTATACATACTTAAAACTAAAAACTGAATACTAATACATCCGTATGAAAAGTCTCTAACTGTCTAAACTGTGGATTTGATGGGACATGTCCCCAACTAACTCCGTCAACAGCAAATAAACAAAGTCTAAAACAATAGTAGTAAACTGAGACTCATCCTCGAAAGAAGAGGACTCACTGCTACTACTGCTGACTGGGACCAAACTGCTGAGGATAATCTGAATAATCATGAAAATACTGCATGAGAACACATACATGAATGCACAGAACATGAACATAATTATCGCAACTCCAGATACTGAAACTTAGATACCACTTTACTGCAGACTAAACTCACAAATGTCACTAAAATACGGAATCAATGACTCATCTGATACTGATAACTGAAGATCTAGATGTGCTTACATCAATGACTGAATTCTTGGACTTACTACTTTCAACTGACAGGATTAGAGATCAACCTTTCTAATAGATAATTTCGGAAGCTTTATCAACGATAAGAAATATGATTATATCTAAATCTGATAACAAGAATACTCAATAGAAATCTGATACTATGATCAAGCCTGTCTGACAGCATATCTCTGAATATAATATCAAATAACTGTATGTGAGACAAAGTCTATCTAATGGGATAACCCATAAATTAATTGAACTATCTAAGTTCCTCACAATGATAGATAACTGTATCTAACAGTCCTGATTTCTAAAGACTGATTCTGAAACTAAGACAGAATCTGAAATTGAAACTATGGGTTACTTAACCGACATGCCCCGACCTACCATAGGTGGGGTCTAACCTGTGCCCCAATTGGAAGGGTGTCATTACCGCACCACTAGTAAAGGCAACTCTATGTGACCCTCATCTAGCAGGTCCTCAAATGAGAACAGTGAAGCCCTCATCTAGCAGGTCAAGCCACCTTATCTACCCTCATCTAGTAGGTATGATGTCTATCATCCACCCACAACTAACAGGTGTGATTTCTTAACCTACGATGGATACATAGTTCTGGATCACAAGTATTACATCTAAGAATCACACCCTCTACTAGTAGGTGAGATCCCATCTTTGTGCTCGCTCGGTGCTAGTTTCTACTTCCAACTGAAAGACTCAGAACTAAATTCTTAAGTGAACACTGGCTGAACTAAATCTGACACTGATTATATTACTCAAAAGGTCTGACTGAGTTACGCTGAGATCACTTGGTTCTGTATCTGATGAAAAATATATCAAATCATGGTATCTAACTGACGATATAGAGTTTGAATAGATTACTCAAATCACTTCTGAGATTAGTATTGAATCACTTGAATACTATTAGAACTGAGCTAATTATAGGTCTGAGGCTAGGTTACTAGCGATACAGAGATTACAGAGATAACTAAGATTATCGAGCTTTATTAAGCTTCGCACTTGTTTGAGGAAATAGAGTTCTATAGTTCACTGAGTTCTTAGAATCAAGGCTTGATTGGAATTATCGAGAAACTAACATGAGCTCGATACAACAGCTCTATTTTGGGGTTTAAATACCCCCAGGACTTGACAACATAAAAGTAAGACATAATCATTCTTCATCACAAATCATTCATGCATCATCATGATCATCCATGCATCACTACAATTATTTATTCATTATTACAAACATTCATTCATCATTACGATCATTCATGTATTATCACAATCGTTAAAGAATCACTTCAAGTAGTTGGGCATCATAACATACTTTCCCTTTCAAGATCCTTAGGACATCACATTAAAGATTTAGGAAACATAGACCTCTATTCATCATCACAACCGTAAAAGGGTCACTCAAAACCTTTAAGGATCATCAACATCGTTTCACCATGATATACTAGCCTAGGAAAGACATGCTATTAGATTATACCCCATTCAATGAGATCTTACATCAAGTACTTCATGCCTATATCGGTCTTGTCATGTATTTAGATATCACTTGATTTGGGGAAAACTTCATACTAACACGTCACTATTAGGGTTCTTGATGGAAACCCTAGTTATACTCTCTTGAGAGAGTTGAAAAATAAAATGATTGAATTAGGGTTTGAATGAGGGTTCCTCATATTTATAGAGGATCAAAAAGGGTGGAAAATGACCAAAATACCCTTGCAAAAAATCCCTTAAATTACTGTAAAAATATACTTGACGCCATCCCTGACAGGCCGTCAGGTAAATGATCATCACAAAAGGGGTCCAAATTCTTGATTTTCTGCCCAGGGATGACGAGGTCATCAGAAATATCATCAGAATATGACAACGTCATCAAAAAGGGCGTAAAAAACATGATAGCCCATCAGAAACGTCGTCATCGTTTTCCAGCTTGACATGCTGGAGTAAAATAGGCATAACTCTTTGCTCTAATAACAAATTTTGGCAAAATTGGTATCATTGGAAAGTTAATTCAAATATATTTCATTTGATATATATCAAACCACCCAGTTCTTAATATACAATGAGTTATGGTCGATTTAAATTTACTCAAATTTTGACGGTCACTTAAACTTGAACGATAGGAAAGTTTTCAACTCGTTCATGAGTTAGGGGACCTCTATGATCTTAATTCATGCTCAAATAGATTCCGACATGATTCAAAGTATTTCATACTTAGGAGGATATTTTTGAGACATTTTGACTCAGATTTTTGCTTTACAAAATACGCTCTAAGGCTCAGACTGGAAGAGGATTTTGCGGGGCATTACAATTAGTATCCTTACATATAAAAGATACTATTAAATATTGTACCAGAAATTGAAGAAGAAAACTCAAACATTGAAGAAGTAATACAATATTCAGATGGATATATAGATTTAAAATTTCTAAAATCCTTTGGGACTAAGTTTCATTTGAGCAAACCTCTCGTTGTATGACTTTTTTCTGGAAATTCTAACTCTTTAATATTTATTTGACCCTTTAGGCGATCTATCCTGGAGACAGTTTGATCTTTTATAAAATCATTTTCTTCTTTTGATGTACTGTTTAGATAGGAAAAAATGATCCTTTTCCCAAAATAGTGGTGTTGATACCATCTAATTCATCAATATAAGGTTTTATTTGAGTTATAAAAGGAAGACCTAATATTATCTCTTCATTAATATCTTTAGTTATTACAAAATCATTAATAAAACAAACTCCTTCGCTGAAATATTTGCTTTAGGGAGTTTATAATTTATTCTCAATCTTTCTCCTATTGTGGGGAATAATCGTGTAGCACCTTTTTCTAGGTACTCTATAGGAATTAATCCTTCTATAATACAGTTTTTATTAGCACCTATATCAAATAATACAATCTTATAAATTTTTGAATAACTATCTTTGGTTTGGATAGAAATATTTTTATTAGCTGTGGAGTACTCTTAATTAAATATTTGTTTAAGTGGTTGCATTCTGGGTAAACTGGTAATAGATTCTTTTGATAGGAGGGAAATGGTAGATTTTGGCAGAGATGGAAATTCTGCCTGGACTGAAAATCTAATTTTCGACTTATCTTATTCATTGAAGGGTCTTTTCATTTTTTTTTGGTCGAAAAGGCTAAGGAATTTCCAACTATGTTGTAGATTTTATAAAAGATCAAACTATCACTAGGATAAACCGCCATTTAGGGGATAGATCGGGAAAATAGCGAGCAAAATAATGGTTTAAAGTAGTTTATACTTTAAAATAACTTTAAACTTTGAAATTAACTTTAAAACAAAATGTAAAGCAAAATTAATTAAAATAGTAGAGATAGCGAGAAATTTATACTTACAAAAAACTTTTTATTGATTAAGGAAATGTAAAGAGATTGCAAAGGAAAGATGGGAAATATGGAAAATGGTATAGAGTTTTTCTAAGTTGGGAAATTTCAAAATGATCCCTCTATTGCAAGTTGAAATCCTTAATTAGGCCTCAAAAGTGTTGACTGATATCTAATAGAGACAATCTATTTTACACCTATTCATATACTAATATTTGCTATTTATTCTACATCAGTCTAAGGGTAGCGGATAACTATTTATTTGTTCTGCACGTGTCTCTGACCATCTTTTGTTTTGTATTTATATGATTTTGAGAAGATTTTTTCCTTTTTTTCCTTGAAGATTTATGCCATCTGTCTTCTAATCTTCATTTTATCTGTGGGGTCTACCAAGTAGCTTTTCAAACTTTAAAGGAGTGTTGGCACCTTTATTTTACCGGAGGAAGTATGCTTGTACTATCCTTTACGGATCCATTATGTCATCGTTGCTAGGCTCACTAGCATGTGAAGATGCAGTATCAAATAATTTCATTATCTACTTTGAATCATTCTCATTATCAAGATTTGACTGGGCTTTTTTGAGTCTTTTTTTAATTCTTCTTTAGAAGGGTGAAATTCTTTTCATGAGGATGAACTTGTTGTTGTTTTTCTATTGGACTCCATCCCTTAATCTTAATGGTCTTACTTAAGTATTTGATCCTTTCAATTTCATGAATATCAAAGGACCAATAGATAATATATGACATTCTTTTTGCAATAAAAATTTACACCATTTAACATGCTCCGATAGTGTAGAGATATTCTGCTCGACCTGGAACTTTTCAAATGCTTCTGAAATTAGGTTGAAAATACCTATTTATTTCCTCCAAATTCAATCCACCAATCATAGAACCATTGGGGGATTATGGTGGTCTTCATTTGCTTCAACTATTTTATGAACTAAGAGTGAATGTTAGGCCTAACATACATAAAATTGTACCAGGCCTCCTTATAATCATACCAATTATATGTTTGGGGTTGATAATTTATTCACAAAGGAATAGGTGTATATAGATGATCTACATACCATTAAAATGAGCTTATATCCTCTTAATTGTAAGCTTTGAGCATTGAATATTGCTGGGATCATTTATATCTGGTAGCTTATGCTCAATTTGCAACGAATCAGTATCTGTTAATATGAACCCATAATACCTTCGGATTTTGAATGGATCATCTGTCTCCACATATTCTCAATTCGTATAACAAGGTTTTAACAACTCTTGTACGCAAAAACCTTTATATTTTTTATCAAGTGGCATTATTAGTAGTACTTGTAAAACTATTATCTCAAACTTCTTCTTATTAGGAATAATTTATTCTTCCTTCTTTGCGGTGTGGCTGGGGAGACTATTTGTGATATGTCTCCAGTGGTTTCATTGCATAACTATCTTTGGTTTGGATACCAATATTTTTATTAGCTGTGGAATGCTCTTAATTAAATATTTGTTACGTGGTTGCATTTTGGGTAAACTGTTAATGGATACTTTTGATAGTAAGGGATGGTAGGTTTTATCACAGCTGGAAATTTTGTCAGGACTGAAAATCTATTTTCTTACTTATCTTCTTCATTGAAGAGTCTTGTCATTTTTTCTTCTGGCCGAAAAGGCTGAAACGGAGGCCTCAGCCTTGTTACTGGTGTTCCGGGTTTCATTATTTTTCTGTAGAAAAATTTCATTAAAATCTTTGGGAGAAAGTTTTTGCCTTTATAAATTAAAATGTAAAACAGTTTTGGTTGTTTTTAAAGAATTTCGAAATTTGATAACTCATAATAAAATCTCCTATTAATGGAAAATCTGTATTTCTTATCCTTACAGAACTAAATATTTCTTGACATGAATCCTGCAAACCTATCTAATAATAAGTATATAAAATCTACGACATAGTTGGAAATTCCTAAAACTCTTTGGGACTGACTTACATTGGAACAAACCTCCCGTTGTGTGACTTTTTTTGGACATTCTAATTCTTTAATGTTTATTTGCCCTTTAGGCGATTTATCCTAAAGATAGTTTGATTTTTTATAAAATCACTTTCTTCTTTTGTTATGCTGTAGATAGAGAAAAATGATCTTTTTTTTTTCAAAATAGTGGTGTGGATGCCATCTAATTCGGCAATATAAGGTTTTATTTGAGTTATAAATGGAAGACCTAATATTATCTCTTCATTAATATCTTTAGTTATTACAAAATCATTAATAAAACAAACTCCGTCGTTGCAAATATGTGCTTTGGGGAGTTTTAAATTTATTTTCAATCTTTCTCCTATTATGGAGAATAATCGTGTAGCACCTTTTTTAGGTACTCTATGGGAATTAATCCTTCTATAATGCATTTTCATCAACACCTGTATCAAATAATGCAATCTTGTGAATTTTATAATGTTTATTGATAACTATAGTAATGGTATATGGTAACTTTGTGGTTTGATTATAGTAATTGTATTAATTCCTGATTTGTTTATAGGAAGCTTTTCTTGGGGTTCTATTTCTATTTCTTTATTGTTACTTTTTACTCCTGATATTTCACCAAGCTCAAACTGATATGATTTAGGGTCTTGGTTTGTAGTTAAATCATTTAATATTTTATTAGAAAGTGATTTTGTTTATAGATTGTTAAGTCGTTGCTTAACTTGCCTAATTGTTAAGTCGTTGCTTAACTTGCCTAAGATCTTCATTTATGTGTAATAATTCTGTCTGAAGATCTTGATTATTGTTTCAGACTTATGTTCCTTAAATTTATTTAGTATATTTTTCATATTACAGGGTTCAATAATTTCTTTATTATCAAGTTGTTGATCAAGAACAATATCCTTTAAAGTTATTAAATATTTTCTACTAAGAGTTAGATCTTCTAGATGATCTATCATGCCAAATAAGGCCTCTTTTTCTTTATTACTATTGGTGATAACATTTATAGAATGGATATCACAAGTGAAAATTGCACCATTACAATTACAATGTTCTGTTAATTCACCACTATCTGAACTATATGCAACATTTAGTTGCTTATCATCACTAAGACTTTCTTCAAAAGAAGAACTATTTTCATTTTCATCAAGAATTGAAAATAATTTATCTTTGACATCATTTCCTAATTCTAACATATTTATCTTGTCTTTTTTTTTTATTTGGAACGCGACAATCCTTAGCCCTATGTCCAGTTTTTCTGCAGTTTTAACATGTTTCATTATTGGATTTATATTCACCTTTAGAAGCTTTTTTAGATCTTTTAAATCATCTTTTATAATAATGAGATTTTTCAAATTTATCTTTATAATTTTTACGTTGTCTTTTAATCTTCTTGTTAGCTTTCTTTGAAGGGGTTGATAACTTTATATAACCAAAATCTTGACAAAAGCTTCCTAGCTTATTTCGAGTTATTTTATTATCACTTTTTAGTTGATTTTTAATTTTAATATCCATACATAATTCTAGTCCAATTACATTTATAAAACTTATAATGTCATCAGAAGTTAAATGACTTTAAGGAATTTTTTCCTCAAATCTATCTTTTAATTCTGTTCTAACTTTTCTACAAATAAAGTTGGTAAACCCCTTGTCGTAGTGGGCATCCCGAGTCCAACCAGGACCGGAGACAACCAGTGCTACCCAACCCAACCTCCAGCCGCCTGCCCTGAGTTGGCTGAATTTTGAGTATGTAACAAGATAGTATAACATCTTATATGAAGAATATGAGATAAGATCACAACCGTGACTGGTCCAACCAATTCTAACCCTTCCATACTAACAATTCAACCATACCAAACTGATACCGAAACAAGGGCCATAAACCAGGCTATAACCAAAGATGTTCCAAAATATAATATAATTAATTCCAAAATAAAATACAATGGAACAGTGAGAAATTATGTCCAATGATGTCAGCCTCAAGATTATTCCAATGCCAAGACTGACACCAATACCAATTTCGCTCATTCCAACCCGTAGCAGTACCATAAAGTCTATAACCAAAAGAGGAATAAATTCGATTGGGACATGCACCCAACCTTAGCCAAAACCAATATCCAAAAATAAAACAAAATGTCCATAACATGAAATGGAGCCTTTATAAAAGATAGAAACTCACCACTTCAGACCAAATGTCAATCCTCGAGTCAATCACTATGAAGGGAGAGCAGAACGGTCGGTTCCTTCATAACATGGGTACACAGCCGCTAGTAGATGGGTTATCGGGTGAACGCTGGTATGATCTTAGGATAAGGATAAAATAATTTCATTTATAAAATTCAAGTAAAACCATCCATATGCACACAACCATACACACACACACATAAAACAATGCCGAGAAAGGGGACCAGTTTTAACTTGCCTTTAAACACTTTACTTAGTTGTGTAGCTTTGTGGTCCTAAACCACCCACAGGATATATGGGTTCATCTCCCCTTACTGAAAGGGATTTCGTACATAAAGCCGCACGACCAGGGAATAAAACCTAGGATAACTAGTACATCCCCCAAAATATAGTGTGAGATCATGCACATGGTCACCAAAACCAACCTCATAATAAAAAATATGAGTTTCCAATTTTGGTCCTCCTAGGACCTCCACCTTCCACGGCATTGCTACTATAATACCTCGTACTAATCCTAGCTTGTTTTATCTCTTAGTTGCATACTTAAGGGAGTTTAAGTCTTGAAATTTTCACTATGTTTTGAGGGAGTTAGTCACATTTTGACTTCCTTTAACTTTGAGGATTTTTAAAGTGGCCTACCAGATCCTGAGATGCAATATTTTTAGTCTATTCATGTTCAGGAATGTAAGTAGCAAGTATTGGGTGAGTTTTGAATCTTTTGAATGAGTATGGGACCCCGTTGGATTTCCCAAAACAATACCTCACCGCGATTCTACCGCATCGCAGTGGCTATAGGGATGATTGCCTTAGCACATCGCGGTGTAGTGCAAAAATGCAATTGTCATTTTTAAGTAACTCACTGTGATTACAGCGCGTTGTGGTGAGTATAGCGATGAGGGAGCAACCGCATTGTGGTGAAGCCTTAAAAGACATTTCAGTTACAAATTTTAATTTCCAGGGGTACTTTAGTCTTTTTCCACGCCCCTAAATCATGAAAATAGAATATTTAACCCAATTTTAAGCATATTACACTCATTCCTCATCAAATTTCTCTCTAAGAAAAACCTAGAGCTTCAACTTTAACTTCAAGATATCCAAGGTTTTACCATTTCTTTTTCAAGATAACCAAGAATTCAAGTTCCCGTATTCAAGAACTTCAACAAGAAGCTTAAAAAACATCATTAAAAATTCAAAGTTCAAGCTTCTACATTCAATTAATCAAATAAGGTATATGGGGTTATGAACAAGGATACTCCTTTCATCCTTGTGCCCAAAACTAAATTTAAAGTTGAATTTACGTAAATTGCAATTAAGGTTCATACCCAACCTATCTTGTTTTGAGAGTATGGATTTATAAAGATACTCAAGTGTTAAAGTGGATGCTTGTTCTCATCTATTCATGTTTGATTTAAAGATTTTCAATAGAGATTTAAGCATGATATTATGTTGCAAGTTATATGAAACAAAACATGAGAATTAAAGACTTTAAATTCATCAAGATTACGCATGCTCATGTTTTGATCCATAAGACTCATATTGTGATTTTTATTTCATTATCTTGACAAAAATTATTGAAGTATTTCAAGAAGATTATTGAGCATGAAGAATTATTTTAATTTGATATGAATTTAAAGCATGGGTTTTAAGCCCTATGTTTAAGTGTTGATATTTCAAGAAGATTATGATTTTTAAGCCTCTTTTGTAAGTTGTTTACCAAGATTTAAGAAAGAAATTGATCTTTTGATCCTAAGCTAAGACAAGAAATCCACATTGTTCATATAGTTTGAGATTTAAAGAAAGAGAATCATAATATTTTTATACCACAAACCCTTATGTTATTTTAAGGTGGATTTCCTAAAGTTCTGAGTGAAAGGATAGGAGTAGTATTTAGCACCAAGTTGGGTATGTTTTCAAGGGATCATACCCCATAACTACGTGCTACCGTAGGACAAAGATTAAGTGTCCATAGTGGGCTAAGTCAGTGATCACTTAAGATTAACTTATACTTTTTTGAAAGATTCTAATACCTCTCCCCAACGTGAAGATTTCCCCTAAGGGGAACATGACGTTGGACATCATGAAAGCTTACATGGTGTATGTCAGTTGGAAGAACCTCCCAAAGTCCCAAAATCCTAAAACAAAGTCTCAGAACAGTTTTGAGAAAATTAAGTGTAAAGGCTTACAACTTTACTTAGATATTGTCTTACCTAAGACTTCAGTTATAATATTTCATCTTTAAGTTTTAAGATTGATAAATGTGAGCCCTTTTAACTTAGCCTGCATGATTTGAAGAACAGAATTAGAGTACAATTTTACTAGAACTAAGTGTGGTGGCTCACAAGAATTTCTTTTATTCTTTATTACTCATGACTTATGATTTCTCAGTTTTGATTATTCAAGCCAACGTCACTCACATTTAGCATGCAGTTTTGAAAGTTTATTTGAATTATTGTATTATTGATTTACTTATGCATTCACCCCACATTCTTAGTACATTCCAAAAGTACTGATTCACATATATATCTATGTGTTACATTGTTTAATAATGTAGGTACCAGTTGTAGCATGCACATCATATTCAGACAGTTATAGATTCCAGCCCGTAAATGATGAGTCCTCTTACTTTCCATCAGAGTAGGACTATAGATATCAAATCCACACAAACTAGTGATTACTATATAAATCAGCCTCAGGCTTACTCCTATGGGGGCACGTAGTTCTAGGGAAGTAAGGTCACTTTATCCTCCCAGTCAGTGCTAAAGATTTCTCTCGGACATAGCTTAGATCATTCAAAGACAATCCACAACAAAACATTTTCAGTAATATATAAATATACATCGAGATTCATCATATTTCCCATCTATCAAAATCAACCACGTTGTGGATTTATTTCACACTCGAGTTCAAAACAACTCCGTTAAGACCAAAAGGTCAAATCATTCAAAATATCTCAAATATTCAACATCAACATTCTTATAACACACACTTTCTAAAAAAACACAGTTTCCAATGGGGATTCACGACACAAATATGAAAATCATGATAAATATCATTCAAGATTCATTCTTTATATCTCCACACATGTAAATTCATCTTTTCAAAATCATAAACATCAAGATTTCATAATAATCATCATAAGATATGGGTTCATGCTTCAAATTCATAAAAATCATATAAAATCCATGCCTTTGTAAAGAAAATTAGTTTTGGGCACAAGAATGAAAGAGAGTTCTTGTTAAAATATCCCACATACCTTGAATGATGAACTTTAGATCGATACTCATTTTTGAGATGTTAATCGTGCCTTTGAATAATGGTTCTTGGAGTTCTTGAACTAGGAACTTGGAATCTTGAATAAATTTGCAGAATTAATGGTGAACTTTAGAGGTTCTTAAAGTTGGATGTAGGAGCTTAGGGTTTTCTTTTTGAGGGAATTTGATGAAATATAACATGTAATGATTCTAATAGGCTTTCATATTGGTTTTTGATGGATTTTGGGTGAGGGGGAATGACCAAAACAACCCTAAAAATCAAATAATTCTCGAATCTGTCCTTTGATGGACTGTTTTGATAGTCAGAAGTAGATCAGCCATAACGTTTTACTCCGATATCCAAATTGGATGAAACCAATTTCATTAGAAAGAGGACTCTTATATCTTTCCGTTGATATATAGTATCTCATCCATATCATTGTGTACGAGGAGTTATGATCGTTTGAAGTTGACCTAAAAATTCACTTTTGATAAGCTGAAGTAGATCGACTATAACTTCTTGCTTCGATAAACAAATTGGATGAAACCAATTTCATTAGAAACAGGACTCGTAGAGCTTTCCTTTGATATATAGTAGATCACCCAGATCATTATGTTAAAGGAGTTATGATCATTTAAAATTTGAGCAAAAATATGCCAGGCCTCAGTACTTTTTCCTGCACGTTTTACTGTTCACTACTATTCACGGTTCGATCGGAATGTTCATAACTCGTCGCTCGGGTGTCCATTTTGGATGATCCACATTTATTTGGAAATATTATTCAATACTCTACACAATGGTGGGTCATAATATAAGACATTCCACATAAAAAATTTATAATTCATTCTAGAAGATATAACCCAACACGTTTACGCACAAAATTTCAACAAAAAATTTCCTAGGGTATTACATCATCCCCCCTTGAAAACATTCGTCCTTGAATGACACTAGACATGCCAAGATTAGATAGGGAATAGGGCATACAACTAAAACCATTCGTTAGACTCATCACCACATCGTTTCTCACTCCAAATGCAACATAGAATGCATAAATTCAAGAAACTACAGCTGAACACATAATAAATGATAGCTGAACTACTGCAACTTTTGATTTAGGAAAGAACGGTACCTTCGGCTTGATCGGAGTTCACGTAAAATAGGTTCGGGTACTTGGATAGCATATCTGCCTCAGCTTCCCAAGATGCACCCTCAACAGATTGGTTTTGCCACAATACCTTGACCAAGGGAACTTCTTTGTTCCTTAGTCTTCGGACACTGAAATCAAGAATCTCAATAGGAATCTCATCAAAAGAAAGATTTTCTTGAATGTCAGCACTCGCGGAGGAATCTACTACCACAGCATCGCTAATATGTTTTCTGAGCATGGAGACATGGAATATTGGATGAACAGAGGACAACTCGGAAGGCAACTTGACCTCATAAGCTACCTCACTAACACAGCTAAGAATTTTGTAAGGACCAACATAATGGGGACTAAGCTTCCCCTTCTTTCCGAATCTCTTCACCCCTCCTCATGGGTGAAATTTTCAGATACACTAGGTCACCAACTTCAAACTCAAGGTCTATCCTTCTAACATCTGCATATGACTTCTGGCGACTCTGCAGTTTTCAACCTTTCCCTAATCAACTTAACTTTTTCCATAGCCTCAAATATCGAATCAGGACCACTAACAGCCACTTCACCCACCTCGAACCAACCTATGGGTGATCTACACTTTCTCCCATATAAGACTTCAAACGGAGCCTTGCCAATACTAGAGTGGAAATTGTTATTGTAAGCAAACTCTATCAACGATAAATAATCATCCCAACTTTCCTTAAAGTCAAGTGCACAAGCTCTCAACATATCGTCTAAGGTCTGGATGGTCCGCTCAGCCTGACCATTGTTCTGTGGATGAAAAGCAGAACTCAAAAGCACTTAGGTACCAAGACCCTTCTGAAAAGCTTTCCAAAATTGCAAAGTGAACTGAATACCCCTATCTGAAATGATAGACAAGGGAACTCCATGCAGTCTGACTAAATCTCTGATATACAATCTAGCGTAATCCTCAGCAGTATATGAAGTATGAACAAGCACGAAATGAGCAGACTTAGTCAACGTATTAACCACAACCCAAATAGAATCATGATGGTATCGGGAAGGAGGTAAACCAATCACGAAGTCCATATTTATCTCTTCCCACTTCCAGGTGGGACTACTAAACTCTTGCATCATACCACCAGGTCTTTGGTGTTTAACCTTAACCTATTGGCATGTTGCACACTTAGCTACAAACGCTGCTATATCTTTCTTCATGCTACTCCCCCAATAGATTTTTTGCAAGTCTCGGTACATCTTGGTGGCACCAGGATGAATAGAATATCGTGCCCTGTGTGCTTCAGCCATAATCCTCTGTCTCAGATCATCAACATTCAGGACACACAATCTACCCTGCAATCTCAACACACCATCTCCCCCTTGGAAGAAAACCTCTACTTTTTAGTCCTTGACTGACTCCTTCAATCTGACCAAACAAGCATCTAAGTATTACTTTTCCTTCACTTCCAAAACAAAGGAGGATTTAGAACTACTCTGAACCCCTATACTACCTTCAGTAGAGTCAAACAACCTAACCCCCAATCTAGCCAAATGATGTACATCGTGAGACAACTCTTTCTTTCCTTCTACCACATGCAAAACACTACCCATGGACACTCTACTTAGGGCATCCGCCGCAACACTGGCCTTGCCTGGATGGTACAGCACACTCATATCATAGTCCTTTAACAATTCTAACCATCGTCTCTACCTAAAATTTAATTCTCTCTGGGTAAACACATACTGCAGACTCTTATGATCAGTGAAAACATCAACATGGACACTATACAAATAGTATCTCCAAATTTTCAAAGAAAACACAACAGCAGCCAACTCAAGGTCATAGGTGGGGTAATTTTTCTCATGGGGTTTCAACTTTCTAAAAGCATAAGCAATCACCTTACCCTTATGGATCAATACGCAACCCAACCCAACTCTCGAAGCATCATAGTACACCATAAAACCAACAACACCATCAGGCAAAGTCAAAATAGGGGTTGAAGTGAGTCGACTCTTCAACTCCTAAAAACTCTTCTCATAAGATTCAGACCATAAGAACTTCACTTTCTTTTGGGTCAATCGAGTCATAAGAGACGCTATAGAGGAGAAACCCTCGATAAAACGATAGTAATAGCTAGCTAAACCCAAGAAACTTTGGATATCAGTAGGACAAATAGGTCTAGGCCAATTTTTAACAGCTTCGGTCTTTTAGGGATCAACTCTAATACCCTCAAAAGAAATGATATGACCCAGAAAAGCAATTGACCTTAGACAAACCTCACACTTACTGAACTTGGCAAACAACTTGTGATCTCTAAGGGTTTGCAAGATAGTTCGGAGATGATCAGAATGTTCGTCCTCACTACGGGAGTACACCAGTATATCATCTATGCACACTATGACAAACATATCCAGATATGGTCTGAACACTCGATTTATGAGGTCCATGAAAGCTGCTGAGGCATTAGTTAACCCAAAAAACATAACAAGAAACTCAAAATGGACATAACAAGTTTGGAAAGAGGTTTTTAGGATGTCACACTCCCTAACTTTGAGTTGATGATAGCCGAAACAAAGTTCTATCTTTGAGAAATAACTTGCACCTTGAAATTGGTCAAACAAATCATCTATTCTCGGAAGAGGGTACTTATTTTTTATGGTGACTTTATTCAGTTGGTGGTAATCAATACACATACGCAAAGAGCCATCTTTCTTTCTCACAAACAACACAGGAGCATATTTTAAGCATGATAGACTTCTGAAATAAAGAATCATACTTTTTCCTAAAATGTCTTGTAGCCTCTTGCTCATAGATGTGGCGCGCTACACACCGATGATCAAGAATCTACTTAACACGACTTGTCAGACTCCCTAGGATAACTTAAAACCTTAGGCTCTGATACCAAGTTTGTAACTCCCCGAAAAATGGGTCTCGGAGCGTCACATGATGCTTGAGGCTACGAGTAACCCCAAGCTAACCCTTTGAGCCATTTTTATTTAGTTTAACACAAATTAACGGGGTTTCCATAAATAACCTCAAATATCAACAGAGTAATCATCATCCAAGAATAAAAGAATTTCAGAAAGATAAAAAAATATGACTTATTAGTCCACTCCCAGCATCTATACTAGTCTGACAAGCCTCTAAGAAAATCAATAAAACTAGCGAGCCATTGAGACATGCCCCAACTGACTCATACTCAGTTATCAAATGTAAAAAATTCTGTGAAACCAACATCAGACATCACGTACTCAGAACACGAGGACTCACCACAACATAGGATGTAGAACAACGTGCCCAAAGAATCACTGTCAAACCTGGAACTAAGCACCTGAACCTATATTCCAAGAAAATACAGCCTACATCTGAAGATGTGGGTCAGTACTATGGAAAGGAACTGAGTATATGGGGGTGTATGCAGTTGTATAAACATTATCATCATAAATATTTATAAGAAATATGCAGGATATATGAAAGACTCACATAGCCCGAAGAAAATCATCATAATCATGAGAGGATGAAATAAATACAATAACACATGTGAGTCATCATATAATTTGTCAATCACTTTCAGTTCATCAAGAATATCAATTCTCATAATGTAAATATCATTTAAATCTTTTGAAAAATAACTTTCATAATTCCACTTTCAAATCACTTCACCATTCACCATAGACACAAGGAAACACACACACACTGGGAGATCCTATAACCGACATAAATCATGTGAGCTACATGGAGTTCAACGTACAACCCACATTGGGGAGATTCGTCCTATCCTTGCCATCAGAGTAGGACTATCGATATCAAATCCACAGAAACTAGTGATCACCATATAAATCAGCCTCAGGCTCACTCCTCGGGGGCACATAGTTCTAAGGAAGTAAGGTCGCTTTATACCTCCTACTCAATGCTAAAGATTTCTTTCAGACTTAGGTCGGATCATTTCAAAGACAATTCACAACAAAACAATTTCAGTAATATATAAATATACATCGGGAGCCATCATGCTTCCCATCTATCAAAATTAACCACATTGTGGATTTCTTTTACACTCGAGTTCAAAACAACTCCATTAAGATCAAAAGGTCAAATCATTCAAAATATCTCAAATATTCAACATCAACGTGCTTATAACACGCACTTTCTAAAAAAACACAGTTTCCAATGGGGATTCACAACCCAAATATCAAAATCATGATAAATATCATTCAAGTTCATGCTTTATATCTCCACACGTGTAAATTCATCTTTCAAAATCATAAATATCAAGATTTCATAATAATCATCATAAGATATGGGTTCATGCTTCAAATTCATAAAAATCATATAAAAATCATGCCTTTGTAAAGAAAATTACTTTTGGGCACAAGAACGAAAGAGAGTTCTTGTTGAAAAACTCCACATACCTTAAACGATAAAATTTAGATCGATACTAATTTTTGAGATGTTAATCGTGCCTTTGAATGATGTTTATTAAAGTTCTTGAACTAGGAACTTGGAATCTTGAATAAATTTGCAGAATTAATGGTGAACTTTGGAGGTTCTTAAAGTTGGATGTAGGAGCTTAGGGTTTTTTTTTTAGGGAATTTGATGAAATATAACATATAATAATTCTAATAGGCTTTAATATAGATTTTTAACAGATTTTGGGAAAGGGGGAATGACCAAAACAGCCCTAAAAATCAAATAATTGTCGAATCTATCCTTTGGAGGACTATTTTGATAGTCAGAAGTAGATCAACCATAACGTTTTACTCCGATATCTAAATTAGATGAAACTAATTTCATTAGAAAGAGGACTCTCATATCTTTCCATTGATATATAGTATTTCACCCATATCATTGTGTACGAGAAATTATGATGTTTGAAGTTGACCTAAAAATTTGGTTTTGATAGGCTGAAGTAGATCGACCATAACTTTTTGCTCCGATAGACAAATTAGATGAAACCAATTTCATTAGAAAGATGAATAACAGATCTTTCCGTTGATATATAGTAGATCACCCAGATCATTATGTAAAAGGAGTTATGATCATTTAAAATTGGAGCAAAAATACGCCAGGCCTCAGTAGTTTTTCCTGCACGCTTTACTGTTCAATACTATTTACTGTTTGATCGGAATGTTCATAACTCGTCGCTCGAGTATCCGTTTTGGATGATCCATATATCGTTGGAAATCTTATTCAATACTCTATGAAATGGTGGGTCATAATCTATGACATTCCGCACAGAAAATTTATAATTCATTCTAAAAGATAGAACCCAACATGTTTATGCATAAAATTTCAACGAAAAATTTCTTGGGGTATTACAATATTACTCATGTACTTTACTTTCTTACACATATGTATTGATTAGTAGTAGTTGGAGTCGTATCCCAAATATCTATAGTAAGTATAGTAGAGGCTTCATAGATGTCAGTCAGAGTCAGTCATGTAATTTTAGTTTCTCTTTTTAGTTTTATCAGAATGTAAATTTGTATAAGTATTGTATTTTCCCCAGATTTCATCATTATTATTTTTCCACCCAGTAAACTTAGTTATTTTACACATATTTAAATTAGTATCTTAACAATATGCCATCTCATGGGTTAGCTTGGGACCACTTGTGGTCCTAAGCACTATGTGACATCCAGGGGGTATTTGGGACCGTTACAAACTTGGTACCAAAGCACAAGGTTCAAGTGTCCTAGGGTGTATCTGAAGCTGTGTCTACTAGATTCTTGTTGAACTATATAGAGATGTTCTTACTTTTTGTGAGAGGCTACAGGACATTTAAGAAATATCTCATTTCTTTCATACTCTAGATAGTGCTATAAAGGTGTTTTCTCATAAACTTCTCTCTATTTATGTGTTAATCTATAATCCTTCATATATGACTTATTATTGAGATAATATGATTAGCAAGTTCCAATCCCACCCAAGATGATGCTCTCAGATTTACTATAAGTAACTTCAGAAGTCACATAAAGGAACTTAAGAGGAGCTCGCTAGTGTGTTACAAGTTCCTTAAGTTGAAAGATTATGAACTCATCCATATCATTTGTGCAGTTAAGATAGAATATGTTATTTATTTAGATTTCTCATTAACCCCTTTTATCCAGATAGTGCTCATGAGAGGAGATAGTATAAACCCAAAGTGTTAAATAGAGTTTGCATTTGAAGGATGTTATGAACTTGAGTGTTATGATTCATAAGTGGTAGAACCTTCTTATAGTTGGAAGTATGGTGTAATGAATAGAAAGTGGGAATGACGATTGATAGAAAGTATAGAGATAAACGTATGTACGCTATAGATTTTTCGTTATGGTGATATGTCCTTGTGTGTTAGTTTAGTGAAAGGTAGAGATGGAGTTATTAGTTAAGGCAAATTATTATTTGCTTGAAGTATGAAAGAAGTTATTGATGATATTTGTTGTGTTGAAAAAGTATAGGATATTCATGAAGTATTTGGTTGCTGAGTATTGTTAATATAGGAGACCACATGTGGCTATGAAAAATAATTATGTTGATGTTGTAAGAGATATGAACATAATTTAGGTGTATAGATGAGTAAATAGTCGTAATGTGTAGAAAGAAGATGTGCTAACGGATTTTAATATGTTACACCACATGATTACTATTGATTATTACTGTTATGAGTTTCTAATGGACTAGTATTTCTTGATATCTTATTTTAGATCTTCCGAGTAAGAATAGTATGTGAGGTTGGGTTTTTAATTATGCCTAGGGCTAGACACTAAGAGTGAAGAATGGAGGATCATCAAGGTGGATGTGATGGTTTCTTGGTTAGTGATTCTAGTTATATAGAGGTGATCTAGCAGACTTGAATAGTGCATGTAAGAGTTTAAGTTTGTTGATTTTAAATTTACGATGATATTATAGATATGATGTAGAGGTATGCATAAGGTGATATGGGGTTGCATTACTTTCTAAGGTTACTAAGTGTTGTTTGTGGTTAATAGTACCCAGAAGTTGCTAAGTGGAAAAAGTCTAGTTATATAGTACATGGTGTTCTTAATAGCTAGGTTGAGGAGTTTTGGATGGATGGTGTCAAATTTTAGAGTATGTCAGTTCTCAGAAACACATGATCCTACTAAAATCTAGTTCATATCAGGTATATCCTCAGTTTAGATCTCTTTAATGAATTCATACCTTTGATATTCTTTTCCTCAGGCCTCAGTTAAGTGTCAAAGTTATGTATAGTAATCTTAAGTGCTTCAGGTCCTTATGCATTAGCCCTTCAATAACCTCTTCCTATGTTAAGATAGTAGTAATGATAATGGATAAGCAATGTTTTAGATGAGAGAGAGTTGATGAACCTCATTAAGAAATATTATTTATGCTTTTCGATCTAAGGTTAATGGATAAATGAATATTAAGGTAAATCTTTGGTATATGTCATAGCCAGTTGAGAATTTTTGGTATGTATTCTTAAGCATAGTGAAAGAAAGTTGTTGTTGATAGAGGCTTAGAGAATATGAGAAGTATTTCTTTATGGGTTTTTTCCTCGAAGTTCATATGTGGTTATAATGATAGGATTGAATGTCATGTTGGGATGTAAGTGAAGGAATGCAATATACGCTAGTGAATCCATAGTAAGAGTTTAAAGTTAGTCATTGAAGTGGTAAGGAATGTTATGCTTAGGGTGTTAGCTCTGGAAGAGACATAAAGGATTGAATCATGTGGTTTAGACTAGTATCATAGTGTAGTATGCTGTATCTTGTGATTTAGTGTTAGGCTTGATCATGGTGAGAGAATTTAATTCAGTTTAGACTTTAATGGATGGATTTATCAATGCCCATGTGCAAATTTTAAGTTGAATCAAATAAGTATGGTATTTATGGGGAATAGTATGGTTAAGGAAGTATTTTAGAAGTGTTTCTAAGCTTGAAATAAAAAGTTGCATTGCTTAAGGCCTAGTAATTCTATCCTAGCTTTTGATTCATATGTTTATGTTCTGTGCTATAGAGCTGTACTAATGTTGTGTTTCATTATCAGATGTCTTATTCAGATTATTCCCAAAATTTTGTGCTCCAAAATATTATTAGAATTTCGTAGAAGAGTGTTGGATAAATAATCCATTTGAGTATGGGCAGTCAGTATGGTTAGGTCTATAGAGCCTGCGATCCTGTTTAGCAATCAAGCAGATAAGCTACTATAGATTTCAAACTTTCCATTTAGTTTTACTTCCCAAAGTTTCACGAGTAAGGCCATTCTATAAGGTAAAATGTTTGCATTCATGGAAATTATGAATTCAGCTCAGTTCAGGCATCATACATCAATTTCAGATTCAGAGATTCAGTCGTGATTCAGTTCGTAAGTGTCCTGTGCATCATCTAAGTTTTTCCTTAGTATTTCAGCCAAGTCAGTATAATTCGGAGAGTGAACAATCCCAATGGCGATATGTGGTAATGCCCCCAGTTTACATTTCCTGAACCTCTCAACTTTTTTTCATGAAATTAGATCAAGCCTAAACTAATGGTTACTCATAAGTTGACTCTCTCATTTCTATCTCATCCTTATAACCATTCTCATGTCAATGCATGTATTCAAGAAATTAGCTCAATCGTGATATTCAGTTCATGTATCATGTTTTATACTCAGTTATGCACTCATGTTCCAAGTCATGCATGTTTAATAAATGATCTTAGTTACCTTGGTATAGTATTCTCAGTCTAACCAATCTCATTCAAGGATAAATATTCCCAAGGGGGAGATATGTAATACCCCATACTAATCCTATCTTGTTTCAAGTCTTAGTTGCACACTTAAGGGAGTTTAAGTCTTGAAAGTTTCACTTAGTGTTAAGGGACTTAGTCATATTTTAACTTCCTTTAACTTCGTGGATTTTTAAAGTGGCTTTCCCGACCCCGAGATGTAAGTTTTTGCATTGATTCATGTTTAGGGGCTTAATTAGCATGTCTCGGGTGAGTTTTAAATCTTTTGGATGAGGAAAGGACCCCATTGGATTTACTAAAGAAGTAGCCCTCCACAATTCCACCGCGTCTCAGCGGCTATAGCGATGGTTGCCTTGGCGCATCGCGTTGCGGTGCAAAATAGCAATTGTCATTTTCCAATGACTCATCGCAATTGCACCGCGTCGCAGTGAGTATACCAATGTGGGAGCCACCGCATCACGGTGAAGCCTTAAATAACATTCCAGTTATGAATTTTAATTTCTAGAGGCAGTTTAGTCTTTTTCCATGCCCCCAAACCGTGACAACAAAAGATTTAACCCTATTCCAAGCATATTACACTCCTCACCAAGTTTCTCTCCAAGAAAACCCAAGAGCTTCAACTTTAACTTCAAGAAATCCAAGGTATCACCATTCCTTTTTCAAGATAAACAAAAATTCATGTTTTCGAGTTCAAAGTAGCATGTATCGAGTGAGTTTCTGATCTTTCAGATAAGGATTGGACCCCATTGGATTTCCCAAAGTAGTAGCCCACCGCGATTCCACCGCATTGTGGTGGCTATAGCGATGGTTTCCTTTGCGCATCATGGTGGAGTTCAAAACAACAATTTTTATTTTCTAGAAACTCCCTACAATTACACCGTATCGCAGTGAGTATAGCAATGAAAGAGCCACCGCATTGCGATGAAGCCTTAAACGGCATTCTAGCTACTAATTTTAATTTCCAAGGGCAGTTTATTCTTTTTTGACACCCCCAAATCGTGACAATAGAAGATTTAACCCTATTCCAAGCATATTACACTCATTCCTCACCAAGTTTCTCTCCAAGAAAATCCTAGAGCTTCAACTTTAACTTCACCGTTTCTTTTTAAAGATAACCAAGAATTCAAGTTTCCATATTAAAGAACTTCAAGAAGAAGTTTCAAAAATACCGTTAAAAATTAAAAGTTCAAGATTCTACATTCAATTAATCAAATAAGGTATGTGGGGTTATGAACAAGGATACTCCTTTCATTCTTGTGCCCAAAACTAAATTTAAAGTTGAATTTATGTAAATTGTAATTAGGGTTCATACCCAACCTATCTTGTTTTGAGTTTATGGATTTATAAAGTTACTCTAGTGTTAAATTGAATGCTTGTTCTCATATATTCATGTTTGATTTAAAGATTTTCAATTGAGATTTAAGCATGATATTATGTTGTAAGATATATGAAAGAAAGCACAGGATTTAAAGGCTTTAAGTTCATCAAGATTACGCATGCTCATGTTTTGATCCATAAGATTCATATTATGATTTTTATTTCATTATCTTAACTGAAATTATTGAAATATTTCAAGATGATTATTGAACATGAAGAATTATTTTGATTTCACATGAATTTAAAGCATGGGTTTGAAGCCCTAAGTTTAATTTTTGATATTTCAAGAAGATTTTGATTTTTAATCCTCTTTTGTAAGTTATTTACCAAGATTTAAGAAAGAAATTGATCATTTGATTCTAAGCTAAGACAAGGAATCCACATTGTTCATATAGTTTGAGATTTAAAGAAAGATAATCATAATTGGTTTACACTACAAACACTTATGCTATTTGAAGGGGGATTTACTAAAGTTCTGAGTGAAAGGATAAGAGTAGTATTTAGCACCAAGTTGGGTATGTTTCTAAGGGATCATGCCCCAAAACTATGTCCCACCATAGAATAAAGATTAAGTGCCCATAATGGGCTAAGTCAGTGACCACTTAAGATAAAGTAATACTTTTTGGAAAGTGTATGACACCTCTCCCCAACATGAGGATTTAGCCTAAGAAGAACATAACGTTGGACATCATGATAGCTCACATGGTGTATGTCAGTTGGAATAACCTCTCAAAGTCCCTAAATACTAAAACAAAGTATCAGAACAGTTTTGAGAAAACTAAGTGTAAAGGCTTACAACTTTACTTAGTTATTGTCTTACCTAAGACTTTAGTTAAAAGATATCATCTTTAAGTTTTAAGATTGATAAAGGTGAGCCCTTTAACTTAGCCTACATGATTTGAAGAACAGAATCAGAGAACAATTTTTTTAGAACTAAGTGTGGTGTCTCACAAGAATTTATTTTATTCTTTATTACTCACGACTTATGATTTGTCAGTTTTAATTATTCAAGCCAACGTAAGTCACTCACATTTAGCATACAGTTTTGAAAGTTTATTTGAATTGTTGCATTATTGTTTTACTTAGGCATTCACCCCCACATTCTAAGTACATTCCAAAACTACTGATTCAGATATACATCTATGTTTTACATTGATTAATAATGTGGGTACCAGTTGTAGCATGCACATCATATTCAGACAGTTACAGATTCCAGCCAGCAGGTGATGAGTCCTCCTACTTTGGGGTCTTCAGTTAGATATTATTCACGTACTTTACTTTGTTACATATATGTATTGATTAGTAGTAGTTAGAGTTGTATCCTAACCATCTATAGTTAGTATAGTAGAGGCTTCATAGATATCAGTCAGAGTCAGTCATGTAATTTCAGTTCCTCTTTTTAGTTTTATCAAAATGAAAAATTTTATAAGTATTATATTTTCCCAAGATTTCATCATGATTATTTTTCCTCCCAGTAAACTTAGTTATTTTACACATATTTAAATCAGTAGCTTAAAAGTATGCCAGTTCATGGGTTAGCTTGGTATCACTTGTGGTTTTAAGCACTGTGTGACATCCCGGGGCTAACTCGGGGCGTTACAAATTTGGTATTAGAGCACAAGGTTCAAGTGTCATAGGGTATCTATGAAGCTGTGTCTAGTAGTCTTTTGGAACTATAAATGTAGGAAAAATGATTCAACTTTAGCCTGAAAGTGTGGGGTGTTACATAAATTATTATTAAAAGAGTAACATCTAAAGTAGATTTTGGTACTAGGATGGTGTTTTCTCTCTCATCTGCAAAAATCCTAATGAATATTCCAACCAACAAAATCATAATAAATAGTGTTAATATTTCTGCTACCTCTAATAAAATAGCTAAAATAAAAAGTGATTTACAAAATTGAAATATTTCAAAATAAAGTTTTAACAAAGTCTAAAAACCTAGACACTTTGATTTTGTAAAAAATTATAATATTAAAACTTCTGAATCCGCTGTCGCTATTAATAAGAATATTGAAACTATTAAGTTATAAGCGGCTGAAGATATTAATAGATATAAAAAAATTATAAGTTCCTTCACATCGGTCTTGTTCAAGTAGCAGTTAAACCATTATATAGATTAGGTTTAGATGTTCCTGTATGTCTACTTTTAAGAGATAATAGGCTATTAAACTTTGATGATTCGTTATTAGCAGTATTACAAAGTAACCTCGCTAATGGCACGGTATACTTTAATTGTTATCCTATTTTTTATATAAATATTAATTATAAAATAATTATGGATACATTAACATAAAATGTTAAAATAAAAACATGAATAGTAAGATAAATACAAGAGAAATAGCAATAATATACAGATTAATGAAACAACCTTAGCCCTTAAGGCTAAAATAGTTTGTAATAAAGGAGCTACCATGCTTATGGAAGCTAATCATAATCATAATAATATATTTGGCCCCAAAATAATAAAATGGGATGATATATTAATAAAGATAATTGGCATTTTGACTCTATAATGGAGCCAAAAATTGATGAAGAAAATTCAAACATTGAACAAGTAATATAATATCCTATATCCAGATGGATCTATAGACAGAATTTCTAAGATCCCAATCCTTTAATCAAGTCTCTTCAAGTAGAAGAATGTACTTTTTTAGACCATAAGTCTCCAAATCTGTAGAAGAAATAGACGTAACATTAGAACAAGTTATCCCAATCTTTTAAGTGTTTTTCTTTCCTCTTCTATCCCTTGTCTTGTGGTGTTGTTTTCCTTTCCTTTCCGGCTTGTATTTTAACCATATAACACCAAAATCAAATTACCAAGAATCATACATGATCAATCACCAAATATTATAGCTCATGATAACACAACGTTC
Source organism: Capsicum annuum (assembly GCF_002878395.1). NCBI lineage: Eukaryota > Viridiplantae > Streptophyta > Magnoliopsida > Solanales > Solanaceae > Capsicum > Capsicum annuum. The sequence continues at coordinate 130,842,143 of NC_061122.1, read as the reverse complement.
ACAACGATGGACTTAAAACACGAGTTAAGACTAGGTTAGTCATGTTGACCTTCACTATTTGTTTCAAATCTTGGATCGATCCAATTGAACTTTGCACATTACAAACAAGTTATTATACATATAATTACACATTTAAACCATTTGAAACTCATTTAACACACTGGAATCCAATGAGATCAACTAGACACACACCTAGCTCTAGCTAGTAAAACTAATTTTCTCGGTTGAACTCTAAATGTCTCAATTAAGCACAAACATGTTTGGAAACACATTTTAAACATTATAATTACATAATTTAACAGTTATATACTTATTTACATCATAATTAACACATTAAGCATACAATTTGTCCTTAAAATAAGGCAAACTAAGCTAGAATAATAACAGTGAAGCGTATAAAACTACCTCATATCATCACCCCACACTTAAACCCTTGTTCATCCTAGAACAACTATTTAATCTAAGCATCATAAGCTGAGGTGACTCTACACTTCTACTACTACACAGACACTCAAGCTAATACTACAATGACTACACAGAATGCAGGTTTCTACACTAAACATGTTAAATACATAATTGAAAGCTCATGAACACTACTCCATAACTTCCTAGCCTCAAGAATTGACTCAACAAGTTTCAAACTTATGCATATTCATCAATTGAAGACATCACACAAATCACCCACATTCATCAAATATGTGCCCCTCACAATAAGAGAGTTACCCATGATCACTCATATAAAAGCATTTTATAACATAATGGGTACAAGAATTAAATTTTTCTCACTCTCATAAGGAATTCAAAAGTTACACACAATGAACCATAGGCTTTCCCTTAGTGTAGTGTTTCACTAATATTAGAATGATGAAGTTTAAGATCAAATAGGTCTTTTTGGGTTGTAATGAAGGCTAAGTGATAGGTAGGGACAATTTTGGAATAGTGACTATCTTCCCTGGGCGCTTTAATACACTATATTATACAATTAAAACCAATCTCCAACAACCAAATTACACAATTTTTGTTTACCCCATTCTTTTATTTTTTTTTATCCTATTATGTTAAACTCATTTACATACACGATAGTGGGAGGATTCTATGCACTCTTATTCAATTTGAACAAATAACTATTCTTTTCAATACTCAACTCCCCACCACAACAGATAACAAATTTTTATATTTTTTCACACCAATGACTATTACTTTGGGACTTTAATTTTGTAGGACCCCACAAAATTCTAAGCTTAACTCAGACTACTAAAGCTTGAAGAGAGGTCCCAGACTTAGAAATTTCAGCTAAGTGTTTATACTTAGAAGTATTTTAGCCTTCGTAAGTTGGAAATCCTATTTCACAACCCTAATAACCTTAAAATATCAATCTTTATGTTAATTCATGATCAAGAATGTCATTTGGCATTCTTGGATGAGTTTTGGATTTTTCAAACATTATTTGAGGCACGTTTGGAAGTTTAAACTAGTGGACCAATGCGATCTTAACACGCCACATCACCTATCATGTTGATAAATGTTTTTCCCAGCTCCTAGTGTCAAATTCCAATGAGCTGATGTGGCGCACCAGCCATAGCATCGATCCCATCGACGCGGCACATCGGGCTTGCGTCACTGGGCACATTTTCAGTCATTAAAAGCCCGCATCCAAAGGGGTATTTAGGTCACTATCCCACCCATTTTCATCCTCAAAACATAAAATTAAGTGACCCTAGAGGCTAAATTGCTCACTTTCTTTCAAATTCTCTCAAAGCTACTCAAGAACAAACCCTAGGATTTTCAATTTTAAGAGCAAATCTTGAAGAAAGGACTATCAACCTTCACTAATTCAAGCACCAAGGTATGTGAGGTGTTCATCCAAGGATTTCCTTCCACCCTTAGAGTTTAAGAACCTCTTTTAAAACTTTAAGTTTGTTGATATCATGAATTCCATGTTGGGCTTGAATGTATTCATGATTATGATGTTAATTGTGTTTCTAATTCATGATTTATTACAAGATTCATGTAAATTTATTTTGATATGTGTGCAGTATTATGGGAATTCATGTTAAAGCTAAATTTACAAGTTGGGATTGGAAATCATTATGCCTACATATCGAATAATATTATGTGCATAGATTACATTCCCCAAATGTTTGATAAATTGGCCATTTGGATTAGATAGGGAATTATGACAAGCTAGCATATGTGCAAGGTTATACCTTACAAAATTTTAATAAAATATCTCTATGAATGAGTTATGAACATTGTAATGCTTTTCAATATCATGCTATGCTTTATTTTTCATGCTATCGAGTCCTGGGGTATCTAATACCCGACATTCTAGCCATTTACCTAGAATTATAGTAGCCTCAAAATAGTCTCAATGATATGATGTACAGTAGTATTCAGTCAGTACAGAACTCAGTATATCCAGTCAGCAAATAGAACTCAGAACACAAAATCAGTTACAGTACTCAGTGAACTCAGTCTAGTTTAGTTAATTAACACGATCAGTAATAGTTCAGTCTAGCCTAAAATAGTTTAGAAATTAGATCAGTATCTATTCATTTGGGAGTAGGATTCAACACCAAGTGAACCTAAGGATGGGGACTCACCTTCCAGTAAAGGGTGTGATCCTTAAAAGTAGTCCTTGTGTTCCAGAACTACGTAGCCAGCATAGGTTGATATATTAACCTGCCAGTTGAGGTTTGATGAGGTATATTACCTTCTAGTTGAGGGTACCACCATTCTCACTCAGGGCACTTACCAGATGAGGATGACTAAGGACTTGTCTTTACCCATGGCACGGTACTGACACCCTTACAAATAGGGTTACAGGTTGGACCCCAAATCAGTTTAGAGAAGGGGCATATCGGTTAGATAATTATCTCTTATAGTTTCAATTTTAGTCTCAGTATAGAACTCAATTCAGTTCTATAGAATCAAGAATGTTAGAAATAGTCACCCAGCTATCAGTAATACAGTTATCAGTAAATTCAGATATCAATTATTCAGTTATTAGAACTCAATATCCAGTGTTACTATAATCTCAAACACAATATATGTAGATATGTGCACAGTATTGTATAATCAGTATTTCATCAGTTTAAGTTATATGTATGTATCGTCATTCCATTAAATTCATATTACTCAGTCAGTTATTTGTTCATACATATGAACCCATTCATATCATCCTACCTCACTAAGCATACCAGTACATTCAAAGTATTAATATATACCTTTTTTTTGCGCTATGATATCTTATATTATTGGTTCAGACGCATGGGCTCCTGACCGTCCTAGCAGCCTAAATTATCAGCAGCAGATTTAGTGGTAAGTCCTCATAGTTCAAGGACAGAGTTGTTATTTTTAGCATTTTTAGTATATTATCAATAGTTGAAATTAGTTGGGGATTTGTCCCATCAACTCTATTTTTAGACAGTTCAGTTAGAGGCTTTTTAGACTTGTCTATTTCAGACAGTTATTTAGTTTTCAGATATAATTGTTAGATATTCAGTATTTACGTTTTAGTATATGATTTAGTTTTGAACCTTATGGTAATTTCCACCTAATTTCCATATTATACAGTACTATTATTTAGTAATTACAGCAGGTACCAGTCATGGGTTAGCTTGTGGTCCTTCGATAATATGAGCACCATGTAGCATTTGGGGTATAGACTTGGGGTGTTACAAACTTGGTATCAGAGCCTAAGGTTCAATAGAGTCCTACCAAGTCTGAAAGCCACGTCTAGTAGAGTTTTGTGCGTGGGTGTGTAGCACACTACACTTATGGACAAGAGGCTACGAGGTGTCTTTAGGAAAAGGTTCCCTTCATTCAGCATTCATATCGTGTGAGTAAGCATAAGCTCAAGTTACAGTCTTAGTCTAATGCTTTTCTTAGTTCTATTTATAGAACATGCCCCCCAAAAAGAATAATGGAAGAAGTACAATAAATCAGCTAACACCTCTACCCATTCAGGCAAACACCCTGGATGAGCATGTCTCTCATGCTGAATTCAAAGCTGTTTTCACTACCCTACCTAAATCTATTGTAGCTCAGAATAAATGGCCAGATGCTTTTCAGGCCAACCCAGTGGCTAGTACTACTGCAACTAGAATTTGAGACTTTACCCAAATGAACCCTTCAACTTTTATCGGGTCTAAGTCAGATGAGGACCCACAAAAATTTCTTGATTCGGGGAAGAAAGTCATAGATATTATGGGGTGACAGCTAGTGAGAGTACTAAGTTAGCCACATATCAATTGTAGGATATGGATCACTCATGGTTCAAGAAGTGGAAGGCAGAGAGGGTTGCAAATGCAAGGCCTATAGAATGGGGGGTGTTTTCCACTATTTTTTTAGACAGGTTCTTCTTGTTAGAGTTGAGGAAAGCGAGGGTATTGAAGTTTATTAATCTAAAGCAGGGCCATATGATAGTGAAAGAGTATTCTCTCAAGTTTACTCAGTTATCCAGATATGCCCCAAACATGGTAGCAGATAGCAGATCTAAGATGACTAAGTTTGTGTCAAGGGTGTCTAATAGTGTGGTCAAGGTGTGTAGCACCGCAATGCTGATTAAGGAGATGACATATCTAGGCTCATGGTCCATGCTTAGCAGGAGGTTAAGAATAGGGAGAAGGAGAGGAAAAATAAGTAGCTTTAACTTCACTCAGCCTAAGTTAGAAGGTGGAAATCTTTCTCAGTTCCACCTGAAATCCTCAGTTCCAGCTCTGTCCTTAACCAGTTCTCCAGTGCCAAAATTAAGAGACAGCAATAAAGATAGGGCACCATGTCCTAAGCCTTAGAGTAGTGTTAGTAGTGCCCGACTAAATCCTCTTTGCCAGAAATATTAAAGAAAACAACAAGGTATCTGCAGGGCTGGCTGTGATGTATGTTTTTGATATGGCAAGATAGGACATAAAGTCAGAGATTGTCCTCATTCAGGTTCTCAGGTTCAGTATAATCATCCTTCAGCTCAATCTGATCACTCGAATCAATAGGGTGCCGCTTCTAGTGCCACTAATGGGCAGCGCCCAAACAGGCTTTATACACTTCAGTTCTGATAGGATCAAGAAAGTTCTCTTGATATGGTCACTAAAACGTTACAAGTTTATCATTTACATGCTTATGCTTTGCTAGATTCAGGAGCTTTTTTATCCCTTGTAACTCCTTATATAGCCATTGATTTCGGAGTCAGTCTCGAAATTCTAGTAGAGCCTTTCTCAGGCTCTACCCCAGTGGGTAAATCTATCATGCCCAAGGGGTATACAGGAACTGTTCGATTATGGTATCTTAGAAAGTCACTTCAATAGCTTAGTAGAATTAGAGATGACCGATTTTGATGCTATTCTCGGCATGGATTGGCTTCATTCATGTTATGCTTCAGTTGACTGCAAAAATAGAGTTATCCATTTTTAGTTTCCAAATAAACTTGTCCTAGAATAGAGAGGTAGTACCTCATCACTTAGGGGTTAGCTTGTTTCTTACCAAAAGGCAAGGAAAATAATATCTAAGGGATGTATGTATCATCTCGTTCGAGTTCAAGAATCTAGTTCTAAGATCCCTAATCTTGAGTCAGTATCAATAGTATATGAATTCCCATATGTGTTTACTTAAGATCTTCTCGAAGTTCCTCTTGAAAGGGAAATTGACTTCAAAATCGATAATTTTTTAGACACCTAGCCTATCTCTATTCCACCATACATAATGGCCCCAGCAAAACTCAAAAAGTTAAAAGAATAGTTAAAGGATCTCCAAGATAAGTAATTCATTAGACCTAGCAAATCACCTTGGGGTCTACTTCTCTAAAATAGACCTCAGATCAGCCTATCATTAGCTCAAAGCCAGAGAATGTGACATTCCAAAGACAGCCTTCAAAACTCGGTATGGTCACTTTGAATTCTTAGTTAAGTCATTTGGTCTTACCAATGCCCCAACAGCTTTCATGGACTTGATGAACCATATGTTCAAGAACTATATGGATATGTTTGTCATAGTCTTCACAGATGACATTCTTTTCTACTCCCGCAATAAGCATAAATATACAAACCATCTCAGAATAATATTACAGACCCTCAGAGCCCATTAGTTGTACACCAAATTTAGTAAGTGTGAATTTTGGCTAAGGTCAGTAGCTTTTCTTGGCCATATAGTTTCTGGTGATGGCATTAGAATGGATCCTCAAAAGACCAAAGCAGTGAGAAACTGGCCTAGACCTATCTCTCCATCAGATATCAAGAGTTTCTTGGGTTTGGCTGGATATTATCAATGGTTTATTGAGGGATTCTTGTCTATTATATCCCCATGTACAGATTTACTTATAAGAAAGTCAAATTCCAGTGGTCAGATTCTTGTGAGAAGAGTTTTTAGGAGTTAATGACTTGACTCACTACAGTCCCAGTTTTGACTCTACCAAATGGTTCATATGGGTTTGTCGTATATTGCAATACTTCTAGAGTTTGTTTAGGGTGTGTTTTGATGCATAGAAGTAAGGTCATTGCCTATGTCTCTAGATAGCTTAATCCCCATGAAAAGAACTATCCCACTCATGAACTTGAGTTAGCAGGTGTAGTATTTACCTTAAAGATTTGGAGCCACTATTTGTATAAAGTGCACGTTGATCTGTTCACTAACCATAAGAGCCTACAGTATGTGTTCTCTCAAAAAGACCTAAACCTGCATCAGAGGAGGTGGTTAGAGCTGTTGAAAGATTATAACATGAGTGTTCTATATCATCCAGAAAAGGCTAATATAGTGGTTGATGCTCTCAGTAGACTATCTATGGGTAGTGTTACTCACGTTGAGAGTGATAATAAGAAGTTAGTTCAGGAATTTCACCAACTTGCCTGACTATGTGTCTACTTAGTTGACTCAGGAGAAGGTAGTGTGTGGGTCCAGAATAGTTCAGAATCATCTCTAGTTTCTGAAGTGAAGGAAAAAGAAGAATAGAGATCCAAGTCTGGTTAAGCTGAAGCGTCAGTCAGATATCAGAAAGTAGAGGTTTTCTCCCAAGGGGGAGATGGTGTTTGCATTGCCTGGGTTAACTATGTGTGCCAGGTGTAGATGACATAAGGCAGCAGATTCTTGCAGAAGCACATAGTGCGTGCTGCTCGATTCATCCAGGGGCCACCAAGATGTACCGCAACTTGTAGGAGGTCTATTGATAAAGTGGGATGAAGAGAGACATTACAAAGTTTATAGCTAAATGCTCAATATATCAGCATATTAAGATTGAACATCAGAAGCCTAATGGATTTATGCAGGAGTTTAGTATTCCCACTTGGAAGTGGGAGAAAGTGAACATGGATTTTATGATGAGTTTGCCTCGTACTTGCTGTCAGCATGATTCTATTTAGGTCATTATAGAGAGGATGACCAAATTAGTTTATTTCCTACCAGATCATACCTCTTATTCAGCCGAGGATTATGGAAAGCTCCATGTTAAAGATTTGTTCGGATTGCATAGAGTTTCATTGTCCATCAGTTTAGATAAAGGTACACAGTTCACCTCCTATTTCTGGAAATCCTTCCAGAAAGATCTGGGTGCCAAAGTTTACCTCAATACATCATTTTATCCTCAGATAGATGGTCAAGCAGAAAGGATCATCTAGACTCTAAAAGATATATTATGGGTATGTGTCGTTGACTTTTAAGGCAGTTGGGATGACCATTTGCCACTGATCAAATTTGTATATAATAACAGTTATCATTCTAACATTTAGATGGCTCTATTTGAGGCACTCCGTGAGAGGATATGTACATCTCTCATTGGTTGGTTTGAAGTGGGTATGGCTGCAATGGTAAGGCCTGACTTAGTATTTGATACCATAGAAAAAGTTTAGTTGATTAGGGAAAGGCTCAAGACAGCACAGAGCCAGCAGAAATCATACGCAGATGTACGAAGAAAGGACCTCAAGTTTGAGGTTGGTGACTATGTATATTTGAAAATCTCACCTATGAAGGGATTGAAGAGGTTTTACAGGAAGGGGAAACTCAGTCCCCGATATATAGGTCCTTTCTAAATTCTCAGCCTTTCAGTAAGGTAGTTTTCAAGCTTGAGTTGCCTTTAGACTTAGCTTCAGTGCATCCAGTGTTTCATGTCTCCTTTCTCAAGAAGTGCATAGGAGACCCAACAATTGTAGTCCTTTTAGAGGGTATAGATGTTCAGAACAGTCTCTCTTATGAAAAGGTCCTAGTCAAAATTCTTGACCATCAGGTTCGCAGACTTAGGAACAAAAATATTACGTTAGTCAAAGTTCTTTGGTGGAGTCAATCTATTGAGGAAGCTACTTGGGATGTAAAAGCAAATATACGGACCTAGTATCCTCACCTCTTCTTCGAAAACTCAGACTCAGCTCAAGGTAACATTTTTCCCTAAATTTATTTAGTTCCATGCTCAGATTACCTTTACAACTACGTATCGATTCAGTTGCATACCTTTTTTTTATATCATGTGTACCTTCATGCAATAGCTTAGTCATATGTCATGTTTTCAAAACTCAGTCATGCTTTAGTTATGCATGTTCAATATAAAATCTCAGTATATCAATACTTTCAGTCATTACTCTTCAGTTTTGCATGTTCAGTATATAAATTTAGTCTATCAGTACTCTCAACTTAGTCAGTCTCATTCGAGGATAAATGTTTTCAAGGGAGAGATATTGTAAGATCCCGGAAAATTCTAAGCTTAAAATTAGTCTGTTAAGGCTTGAAGAGAGGTCCCAAACTTAGAAATTTCAGCTAAGTATTTATACTTAGAAGTACTTTAGCCTTCATAAGTTGGAGATCCTATTTCACGACCCTTATGACCTCAAAAAATAGATCTTTATGTTGATTCATGATCAGGAATGTCAGTAGGCATTCTCGGGCGACTTTTGGATTTTTTGAACATTATTTGAGGCACGTTTGGAAGTCCAAATCAGTGGAACAAAGCGATCTTGACATTCCACATTGCCTATTAAATTGATAAATATTTTTCCCAGCTCCCAGTATCAAATTCCAGTGAGCCAATGAGGCATGCCAGCCATAGGATCGATCCCATCGACACGATGTGTTGGGCTACACGTCATTGAGCACATTTTCAGTCATTAAAAGCCTATGTCCAGAGGGGTATTTAGGTCATTATACCACTTATTTTCAACCTCAAAACATGAAATTAAGTGACCCAATAGGCTAAATTGCTCACTTTCTTTCAAATTCTCTCAAAGCTACTCAAGAACAAACCCTAGGGCTTTTAATTTCAAGAGCAAATCTTCAAGAAAGCACCATCAACCTTCACTAATTCAAGCACCAAGGTATGTTGGGTTTCATCTAAGGGTTTCCTTCCACCCCTGTAGTTCAAGAACCTCTTTTAAAACTGTAAGTTTGTTGATTTCATGAATTCCATGTTGGCCTTGAATGTATTCATGATTATGATGTTAATTGGGTTTCTAATTCATGATTTATTATAAGATTCATGTAAATTTATTTTGATATGTGTATAGTATTATGTGAATTCATGTTAAAGCCCTTGAATTTATGAGTTGGGATTGGAAATCATGATGCCTGCATGTTGAATAGTATTATGTGCATAGATAATATTCCCGAAGTGTTTGATAAATTACTCATGTGGATTAAATGGGGAAATCATGACATGCTAGCATATGTGCAAGCTTATATCTTACAAGTGTTTGATGAAATGTCTATATGAATGAGTTATGAACATTGTAATAGTTATCAAGATCATGCTATGCTTTATTTTTTATGTTATCGAGTCCTGTAGGTATTAATGCCCAACAATATAGCTGTTTACCTAGAATTACAGTAGCCTCAGAATAGTCTCAGTGTTGTCACGTATAGTAGTATTCAGTCAGTATAACTTAGTATATCCAGTCAGCAAATAGAACTCAGAACAAAAAACCAGTTACAATACTCAGTGAACTCAGTCCAGTTCAGTTAGCTAACATGATCAATAACAATTCAGTCTAGCCTAGAATAGTTTAGAAATCAGTTCAATGTCTATTCAGTTGGGAGTAGGATTTAACACCGAGAGAACCCAAGGATGGGGACTCACCTGCCAGTAGAGGGTGTGATCCTTAGAAGCAGTTCTTGTGTTCCAGAACTATGTAGCCAGCATCGGTTGTGACATCAACCTACCGGTTGAGGGTTGATGAAGTGTCTTACTTGCCAGTTGAGGGTACCACCATTCTCAATCAAGGCACCTGCCAGATGAGGGTGACTCAGCACTTGTCTTTACCCACGGTATGGTACTGACACCCTTCCAACTGGGTTACAGGTTGGACCCCAAATCAGTTCATACAAGAGGCATGTCGGTTAGATGATTATGTTTCACAGTTTCAATTTTAGTCTTAATATAGAACTTAGTTTAGTTCTAAAGAATCAGGACTGTTAGAAATAGTCACCCAGCTATCAGTAATACAGTTATCAGTAAATTTAGATATCAGTTATTCAGTTATCAGAACTCAATATCTAGTGTTACTATGATATTAGAAATAGTATATATAGATATATGAACAGTATTGCATAATCAGTGTTTCATCAGTTTCAGTTATATATATGTATCCTCATTTATTTAAATTCATGTTACTCAGTCAGTTATTTGTTCATGCATATGAACCCATGCATATCAGCCTACCTGACTTAGCATACCAGTACATTCAAAGTACTGATGCATACCTTTATTTTGCGTGATGATGTCTTATATCATAGGTTCAGACGCACGGGCTCCTGACCGTACCTAGCAACCCAGATTATCAGTAGCAAATTTAGTGGTGATTTCTCATAGTTCGAGGATAGAGTTGTTATTTTCAGCATTTTCAGTATAGTTGGAAGCTTTTCAGACTAGAATATTTCAGATAGTTATGCAGTTTTCAGATATGATTGTCATATATTCAGTATTCAATATTTACGTATCAGTATATGATTCAGTTTTAAACCTTAGGGCAATTTCCACCTAATTTTTGCAATATATAGTACTATTATTCAGTGATTGCAGCAGGTACCATTCATGGGTTAGCTTATGATCCTTCGGGATTATGAACACCGTGTAGCATCTGGGGTACAGACTTGGGACGTTACAAATTTCAACTTTTTCTTCTTCAATTTCACACTCCTTACCTCACTAAATTTAAACTAAAGCACTTAGGATCTTCGAATCAAATTAAGATTTACCATAGAAGGGATTAAGTTGCACATTAGGGTGCTATAGAAAAAGCTAAAGGCTCAATGGGGTTTATTAGTTTTATGCACAGAGGTAGGTTAAAAAGACAGTATAAAACAAGGCTAGCAAAGAAATGCCTATATCATCTCCTAAAACCACACTCTTTATTTCGCTTTGTACACTCACCAGGAAAGTTCTAGACATCACATGCAACAAGGAATATACAGCACCTTACACGCACCTATCGCATGCTTAACTCATGTAGGATCATTATAGACACTTAACCAAATAATAGCATGAATTCAAATTTTAAGCCAACAAGTACAAGGGTCATAATCATGACCTAAGTGTAAAGCCCTGAAAATACACCCTGGACGTCACACGGTGATCAAAACTACATATAGTCCCAAGCTAACCCTTTAAGCCTTCTGACAACTTTAGAACTCATAACGGAAGTAAACTTGACATGCGAAATATTGAGATAATAGAATTAATATCTTAACTAAAACTAAAGTAACATCTTACTGGAAGTCTTAAACTTGGAAATCTTGAAAATTATCACTTTTAAATCTAAAACAGAAACCAGTCGGACAAGCCTCTACTTCTAACTACAGAGCCACTAGGACAAGCCTCAGCAGACTCGAACTTAACAAAAATCAAATGACAAATATACTTCATCGATATCAAAGTCTGATAGAATGGGCCCTTAAACAATGAGGACTCACCAAGAATCTAGATGTAGGTGAGGATTATCATAATTAATCACACTGCTAGAACTGAGCACCAAGACCTACATTATGAGATAATGTAGCACATAGACATATATGTGGATCAGTACTTCTAGAATGTACTGAATATGTGGAGGTGAATCCATAAGTAAAACAATAACTAAATCTCTCTCTCTCTCTATATATATATATATATATATACTTTCAAAGGATGCCTGCTAAGTGTTAATGACTCACCTTGGGACTGAATAGAACTGAAAACTTAAAAATCATAAACCATGAATCATAAAGCATACTGAATAAATTTTGTAAGTCGCACACTTAGTTTCTAAAAGCTTTACTTTTACTCTTTATTTTGGGAGTTTCTTATAACCAACATAAACCATTTGAGCAATCATGGAGTCAAACATCTTAGCAAAGTTGGGGAGAGATGTTCTACCCTTGCCATCGAAATAGAAACTAAGCTAGAGTGATCATTAAAATAAACCCACTATAGGTATTAAAACCTGTGATGGGACGTAGTTCTGAGTCATGTAACCTTGGACTCATACCCAACTCGGTTCTAAATACTACTCCCATATTAACTATATGCTCATACTTTAAGAAATCTACCTTAAAATAACATAAGAGTTTATATAATAAAAATCAATTATGCTTCTCTTTACTTTAAATCATAAATAGTATGAATAATGTGGATTTCATAATCTTAGCTGGGGATCAAAAGATCAATTCTTTCTTTAAATCTTGATATAAGCTTGTAATAGAATGCTTAAAAGCATAATTTTCTAGAAATCTCAATACTTAAACTTAGGGCTTAAAATTCATGTTTTAAACTCATGGTAATTGATACCCAAAACTTCATGCTCAATATAATTCTTGAAATCTTTCAACGATAGCAAATCAAGATAGTGCAATCTTATTCATAATATAAATCTTGTAAGTTAAAAACATAACCATAAGCACTTCTTGATATACTTAAAGCTTTAAATCTCATAATAATCACATACTTCAAGAATACATAAACTTGGGTTAAACCTTACTTCCAAACAAGTAAATAGAATCTTAAAATCATGATATTTAGTCACAGAGGTGAAAGGATACCCTTGTTCATAACCCCAAATACCTTAATAGGCTTGATTTGATGGATAAAACTTGACTTTGAAATCCTTGAAGATGATCTTGAAAGATTTTATTGAATTCTTGGATTAGGAATCTTAAATTCTTATTTATCTTGATGGGAAAGTAATGGGGTTTTGCAGTTCTTAAGAGAAGGTTAGGGTTTCTTGGAGAGAAAATTGAAAGCGAATGGGAAAATAATGCCTTAACCGACGTTTAATCTTATGTTTTTATGAATTGAGTCAGTGGGAAAGGACCTAACTTCCCCTAGAAGATTAAACTCGTAACTGGAATGTCATTTAGAAGGGCACTGTGACGCAGTAACATACCCACTGCTATACCCACCGCAATGCACTATAATCACAGTGAGGTTCTGGAAATGAAATCCAAACATACTCCAATCCTCATCCAAAAAATCTAAAACTTCCCCGATACATGCTTCTTACACACCTGAACATGAATTAACTCCAAAGCCCTCATCTCAAAGTCCAAAAGATCAACTGAAAAATACTCGAAGTTAAGAGGTCAAAAATAAGACGAAGTCCTTAACTCTTCGCTAAATTTTTAGGCTTTAATCCACTTATGCAAGCACTAGGAGCTAAACTAAGCTAAGTATAATATGGGGTATTACAATATCTCCCCCTTGGGAACATTCGTCCTCAAATGAGGCTGATTAAGTTGAGAATACTGAGGAACTAAGATTATATTCTTAACGTGCATATTTAGAAACATGATTGCATGACTAATCTAACTCGTGAACGTATGAAATAACATAAAGAATGATTATATAAAGATGGAACTAAGAATAGAAAAAGGATAATCTAAGGAAAATTATTACCTTAGGCTGAATCTGAACTTGCAAAGAAAAGGTAAGGTTACTTGGTTCGTATATCTACTTTTACATCCCAAGTAGCTCCCTCAACGGACTAATTCTGCCAAAGAACTTTGACCAAGGGAACTTCTTTGTTTCTTAGTCTACGAATCTAACGATCAAGGATCTCCACTAGGATTTCTTCATAAGAAAGTCTATCCTGAACATCTGTGCTTTCTAGAGGAACTACCATAGCTGGGTCACCAATACACTTCTTTAATAAGGAGACATGAACACTGGATGCACTAATGCCAAATCCGCAGGAAACTCAAGTTTATATGCTACCTTCACAAAACAACTCAAGATTCTATAAAGACCTACATATCGGGGACTAAGTTTCCCCTTCTAGCCAAATCTCTTCACTCCCATCATGGGAGAGATTTTCAAATAAACCCAATCACCAACCTCAAACTCTAGATCTCTCCTCCTTACATCTGTATAGGATTTCTGTCGGCTTTGGGTTGTCTTAAGCCTCTTTTTAGGATGAAAATTAGTACTTAGATAGACTTAGGTACCAAGACCCTTCTAAAAAGCTTTCATAAAGTAAGAGGTAAACTGAGTACCTCTATCTGAAATGATAGACAAAGGAACTCCATGCAATCTGACCAACTCTCTAATACATATCTTGGCATAATCCTCGGTGGAAAAGAAAGTATGAACTAGCAATCAATGGGCTGATTTGGTTATTCTGACTATAATAACCCAAATCAAATCATGCTAAGGACGCGAATAGGGTAACTCTGTCACAAGTAGGAATGCTGAACTCCTACATAGTATCACTAGGCCTATGGTACTCAACCATAACTTGCTAACAATTAGAACACTTAGCTACTAACTGTGCAATATCCCTCTTCATGCCACTTCACCTATAGATTTCTCGTAAATTGCGATATATCTTGGTGTCTCCTAGGTGAATAGAGTAATGCATACCATACGCTTCCACCAAAATCTGCTGCCTCAAACCATCAACACACGGTACACACAATCTACCCTGGTACCGCAATACTTTATCTCCCTCTTAGGAGAAAATCTCTACTTTTTGATCTCTAACTGACTCCTTCAACTTAGCAAACTAGAATCCCAATCTTGCTTCTCCTTTACTTTGGAAACCAAAGAAGATTCTAAGCTATTCTGAACCCATACCCTACCCTCAACTGAATCAACCTACCGAACACCTAGTCTATCCAACTGATGAACCTCCTGAACTAACTTTTTCTTATCATTCTCAACATAAGCAACACTACTCATAAACAGTCTCTAAGGTCATCTGTCACTATATTGGCCTTGCCCGGATGATACAAAACACTCATGTCATAATCTTTTAATAACTATAACTACCTTCTCTAATGAAATTTAAATCTTTCAGTGAGAACACATATGCAAGCTTTTGTAATCCGTGTACACATAAACATGCACCCTATACAGATAATGCCTCCAAATTTTCAAGGCAAAAGCAATAGCGGCTAACTCAAGATCATGGGTAAGATAATTCTTCTCATGAGGTTTAAGCTGTCTAGAAGCATAGGCTATGACCTAACCTTTCTGCATCAAAAAACAACCTAGACAAACCCTAAAAGTATCACAATAAATAGCGAATCTATCTTAACTATCTGGTAGCATGAAAACTGGGCCTGAAGTGAGTCGAGTATTCAACTCCTGAAAACTCTACTCACAAGAATATGACCACTGAAACTTGACTTTATTCTAAGTCAATCTAGAAATTGGGGATGCAATAGACCAAAACCCCTCAACAAACCAATTGTAAATGCCAACTAAACCCATGAAACTCCTGATATCTAATGAAGAGATGGGTCTGGGCCAATTTCTCACTACTTTAATCTTTTGAAGGTCAAACCTAATTTCCTCACCGAAAATAATCTACTGATCTTAGCCAAAACTCACACATACAGAATTTAGCAAATAACTGATAGTCTCTAAGAGTCTGTAGTACAATTCTGATATGGTCTCCATGATCATCTCGCTATAGGAAAAGACATGAATATCATCGATAAAAACTATGAAGAATATATCCAAGTGCTGCTTGAACACTGTAACACCCTAAAAATAGATCCCGAGACATCACACAGTGCTTAAGACTATGATTAGCCTTAAGTTAACCCTGTCTGGCTTTTACTAAGTATGAATCTCATAATAAGGGAAATATAGACATAAAAGTCATGCTAAATGAGAAAAACTGTTTGAGTTAACTAAGAATAATCTAAAAATAATGTCTAAAAAACCAATGTTGTAAGTCTGAATTGTATCTAGCAGTCTGACAAAACTCTACTACTAATAACTAGAGAGCCACAGGGATAAACCCCCAGCTGACTCAAACTATCTGAAAAGAATACTGAATCATCTAAGCTAAAAATCTTAATAACTAAGTCCCCGAACTATGAGGACTCACCAACTGCCGAGATATAGATAGAGATGCTCAAAATTACTCACACTGCTGGAACTGAGCACCTAAACCTACATTATGAGACAATGTAGCACATAGACGTATATGTGGATCAGTAGTTTGAGGATGTACAGAGTATATGGGGGTAAATGCATAAGTAAAATATTATCTCATCATCATAATTTGTAAAATAATGCATGCTAAATGTAAATGACTCACATAAGCTGGAATGTCTGAAAATTGAAATCTGTAATCATGAATAGCAAATAATACTTTGTAAATCTAGTGAGTAATAACATTTAATTCTAAAAGCTATAATAATGTTCTGTCTATAAATCATATTATCTATGTAAAAAAATGGCTCACTTTTATATCTGAAATCTGAAAGCTGTAGTCTGTAGCTAATATCTTTCTGAAAAAAAATTATAATCTGAATAAAGTTGTGAGCCTTTACACTTAATTATCTTAAAAACTTTTCTCTTATTCTATACTGTTAAGAAAGTTATTCAAAAGTTTTTTATTTACTTTTACTAGCAGGGAATTTTCTTAAAAACTATTCTACAAGGAAGGTTCTTCTAACCGATATAAACCATATGAGCTAGCATGGAGTCCAACGTCTTAAACCCTCTGGGGAAAACCTCACAATGGGGAGAGGTTTCATACTCTTTCCAAGGAGTATAACCTAATCTAAGTGATCACATCTGTATCTGTCATCCATATAGAAATGGGAATAAATCTGAATTTGTACCTACATCAGAAATATAGTTTTGTGGAAGATAGAGCACGCTAATCCCAGACTTCCCGCTCGATGCTAAATACTAGATCCTTTAATTTGTATGTTCATTCTGTTGGAAATCCACTTTAAAAGCTAGCATAAACGTTATTAAAAAACTAGTTATGCATTTATCTGATTCAATCTGTGAATAAAACTATTCTGATTTTTGAAATCTATAATAAATCTGTAAAGTGGATTCCAAATCTTATCTGAGGATCAAAAGATCAAGGCTTTTTGAAAATTTAAAAATAAACTGATCATCTGATGCTTAAAGCATAATATTTCTTGAAATAATAATATTCAATCTAGGGATAGTAACCCATGCATCAATCTCATGTCACAACATCATAATAATCATGCTTGGTAATGAAAACAATGATAGTTCATTCAAAATTTGGAAATTACCGCAATAGGCATGAAAATATAAAAATAGTCATGCAATTCAACTTCTAAAACACTTGAAATCTCATAATCTTGCAATTAGAAATAATGGGCATGAACCTAATTTAAAACTCATGTAAAATCATTTAAAATCATATAAATTGAAAATAAAAACTTGGTTTTGGGCACAAGGATGAAAGAGGATCCTTGTTCATAAATGTCACATACCTTACTTGATGAAATTTCTAAGAAAGCTTGAACTTGAATCTCTATTTGTGCCTTTGAAGATGGCCTGTTGATTATCTTGAATTGGAAAACCTTAATTTAGAGCTTTCTTGGAGAAACAATGGAGAAAATTGATTTTTTGGAGAGTAAGTTTTTAAGATCTAGGGTTTTTCTTTGAGAGAAAATGGATGAAAATAAACATAAAGTGCTTAGAATAGGCTTAATTCCTTATTTTTGATGAATTGGGTGCTTGGGAATTTACCAAAGTGCCCCTTTAAAATTTAATCAGAATTGGAAATAAGAGAAATTTTCTGAATTCGCATACCACCGCGACGCACCACTATAGCGGTGGCTCACTAAAATTCGACAATTGGGAACTGGACATTCTGTGCGATGGGAACTATCGCGATACACTACTGAAATGATATTTTGGCCATCAGCGCAACGCGCCACTTTCGCAGTGAGCCACTGGAAATTGACAATTGGGAAATAAGGCTTCACCGCAATGTGGGCTTATCACGGAGGTCCACTAGAATCGGACAATTTCCATTTTGCAAGTCACCACGGCGCAATGCTTCTCCAGTTGAGATACTGCTTTACTAAAATGCCTTAACTTCTTAACCGAGTATCGGATTTGGGAAAAATTGGAATCGATGGAAAGCTTATTCAATTATCTACATAATAAAGGGTCTAAATTAGGAAAATTTCACATGTAACAATTGTTATTCAATTTTGAAGATAACCCTTGACATTTTAGGAGTGAAATTAAGCTAGGAAAAAATATAGGGTATTACAAATACTCTGTTCATCAAGTCCATAAAGGGGCATTTGTTAGTCCAAAGGACATGACTAGAAATTCAAAGTGACCATAATGGGTTCTCAAGGTTGTCTTTGGAATGTCACATTCTCTTACTCTAAGTTGATGATAGCCGGATCTGAGGACTATCTTATACAAATAACTTGCACCTTGAAGCTGGTCGAATAAGTCATCAATTCTAGGAGGAGGATATTTGTTCTTGATTGTGACTTTGTTCAAATGGCAATAGTCGATGCACATTCGGAGAGAGCGGTCTTTCTTACGCACAAATAGGACTGGAGCACCCCAAGAAGAAACACTAGGCCTTATGAAACCTTTATCTAAGAGGTCCTTAAGCTGCTTTTTAACTCTTTAAGCTTGGTCGGAGCCATATGATATGGAGGGATGAAGGTGAGTTGATTATTAGAAAGAAGATCAATAGAAAATTTTATCTCTCTATCGGGAGGTACCACAGGCAGATCTCTGAGAAAAACCTCAGGAAACTCATTGATTACACGGACTGACTAAACTGTCGGAGCTTCAGACTTAGTTTCTTTAACTCAAACTAAATGATAAATGCACCCTTATGATATCAACTTTCTGTCCTTAAGACAAGATATAAAATGACCCTTATGATATTAACTTTCTGGCCTTAAGATAAGATATGAAATGACTCTTGGGAGATTCAGAACTACCTTCCCACTTAAAGACTGCCTCATCAGGAAACTAAAACTTCACCACACTGGTGCAACAATCTATTGATGTATATCATGAATGGAGTCAATCCATGCCTAGAATAATATCGAAATCTACCATTTCTAAATCTAGTAGGACTGCTAGTATAAACTTATAAAGGACAGTGATAGGAAACTTCATATAGATTCACCCACTATAGTGGAAATTAAGAAGGTCTTGGAGAGCTTTTTGGGACCTATCCCAAAATTTACCGCAACCAATAGAGTTACATATTAGATATTTGACCCTAGGTATAACAACATATATACATCAAGATGAAAGACACGAAACATACTAGTAACAACATCTAGTGAACTCTCCTGCTTCTTCAGGATGGTAAAGCATAAAACCGATTTTGGCGTTGACTTCCATCGATATTGGATGATGCACCTTGAGGAGAAACTGGGCGACCTAGTAAAGCTAGTGCTCTAGTAGCCTAAGTCCCTGCTTCCCTTCTTAGCATACGTACACTATTTGATTTCGTGACCCAACTTGACACATCCATAACAACCCCTTCTTACCATTAAACACTTACCAGGATGGTTTCTGCCACACTTTACATAAGTCAGATAACTGGGCCATCCACCCACACTATTCTAAAACCTAGAAACAAAAGTCTTGCCCCACTGCTCCTATTTGGTTTTGGGTGCAAGGGCACTGGCTAAAGATGGAACTGGCAAAAATGAATGACCCTGAAACTGCAAATAGTTTCCCCCTCCAAACGTTGGTTGGCTATACTCAAACTGTCCGGTTCTTGCCTTTTTATTTCCCTTCTCTCTTCCTTTTAACCTCTCTTTCTCAATCTACTGAGCATGAGTTATCGACCTAGAAATATCCATATCCCTAATAAGCATAGTAATCTTACACTCCTTGACTACCAAACCAGATACTCTAGTAACAAACTAACTTATTTTAGATCTGGGATAAGCTACCAACTCGGGAGCAAACTTTGACAACTAAGTGAACTTAAGGCAGTACTTCCTTCACTATCATCGAGCCTTGCCTCGGGTTTATGAACTCCTCAACCTTATCTTCTCTCATCTCACGTAGAAAGAACCTTTCCAAAAATATATCCTGAAATACCTACCAACTCATAGAAGAGGCAGTCTTATCTCTACCTTCCTTCCACATAACAACCCAATCATAAGCAATATTCTTCAGCCTATAGAATTTTAATTTTACACTCTCCTCCTCAGTAACATGCATAATCTGAGTGATTTTTCTCACCTCATCAATGAAGAGTTGTGGATCCTTACCAAACTTTGACCCAAAGAACTAAGGTGGATTCATTCTCATGAAATCACTAATCATAGCTACAGCTAGATTACCATTTTACTGAAGTTGGACTATCGCTAGTTGGTTGCCCTAAACATTGGCATTCACAGCTTGGTCCAATGCCTAAAAGGCATCCCAAAATTCAGCATGAGACACATTCTCATTCAGAGAGTCAGCTTGCATTGGTGGTTGGTCACCATTTTAGTGTGCATTGCCTCAACGAGGAGTCATATTGTGTTATGTAAAAGAATGAGTTAAAATAGTTAGAGACAACTATAAGCTCAATGGATCATGAAATAAATGATGATTCCTAACTCGTTACATACCCTCTTTCTCATAAATGTGGCACCCTTTATACCATGAATAAGACTATATAATTCAGCTTTTTTGACTCCTTAGAACTCTTTAAAACCTTAGGCTCTGATACCAAGTTTGTAAAACTCCAAAAATATACCCTGGACATCACACGGTGTATAAAACTACAAGTAGTCTCAAGCTAACCCTTTCAGCCTTCTAACTACTTTGAAACTCATAACGAAAGTAAACTTGACATATGAAATATTGAGATAACAAAATTAATATCTCAATTGAAACTAAAGTAACATCTTACTGGAAGTCTTAAACTTGGAAATCTTGGAAATAATAACTTTTAAATCTAAAACAGAAACCAATCGAACAAGCCTCTACTTCAAACTAGAGAGCCACTAGGACAAGCCCCAGCTGACCCAAACTTAATTGAAGCAAATGACTAAAATACTTCATCAATATCAAAGTCTGATAGAATGGTCCCTCAAACTATAAGGGCTCACCAAGAATCTGGATGTAGTTAGAGATGCTCATAATCAATCACGCTACTAGAACTGAGCACCAGGACCTACATTATGAGACAATGTAGCACATAGACATATATGTGGATTAGTACTTCTGGAATGTACTGAGTATGGCGGGGTGAATGCATAAGTAAACCAATAAATGAATCATTATATATATATATACTTTCAAATTATACATTCTAAGTGTAAATGAATCACCTTAGGATTGAATAGAACTAAAAACTAAAAAAATCATAAACCATGAATCATAAAGCATACTGAATAAACTTTATGAGCCGCACACTTAGTTTCTAAAATTTTTAATTTTACTCTTTCTTTAGGGAGGTTCTTATATCCGATATAAACTATGTGAGATATCACAGAGTCCAACATCTTACCCACATTGGGGAGAGCTCTTCTACCCTTGACATCAGAATAGAACCTAAGCTGGAGTGATCATTATACTGAACCCTCTATGGGTATTAAAACCTACGGTGGCACATAGTTTTGGGGCATGTGACCTTGGAATCATACCCAACTCGGTGCTAAATACTACTCCCATATTACCTATATGCTCATACTATAAGAAATCCACCTTAAAATAGCATAAGAGTTTATATAAAAAAAACAATTAAGCTTCTCTTTACTTCAAATCATAACAGTATGAATAATGTGGATTTCATAATCTTAGATGGTGATCAAAAGATCAATTCTTTCTTTAAATATTGATATAAGCTTGTCATAGAATGCTTATACTTGATATAAGCTTGTCATATTCTTCTTGAAAGCTCAACACTTAAACTCAGGGCTTAAAATTCATGCTTTAAACTCATGGTAATTCACACCAAGACTTCATGCTCAATATAATTCTTGAAATACTTCAAAAATAACAAGTCAAGATATTGCAATCTCATTCATAATATAAATCTTGTAAGTTAAAAACATAAATATAAGCACTTCTTGATATACTTAAAGCTTTAAATCTCATGATAATCACATGCTCTAAGAATATATAAAGTTAGGTATGAACCCTACTTCAAAACAAGTAAATAGAATCTTAAAATAGTGTAATTTAGGAACAAGGGTAAAAGAATACTCTTGTTCATAACCCCCACATACCTGAATAGGCTTGATTGATGGATAAACCTTGACTTTGAAAGCCTTGAAGATGATCTTGAAAGATTTTCTTGAATTCTTAGATAAGGAATCTTAAATTCTTAATTATCTTAATGAGAAAGTAATGGAGTTTTTAAGTTCTTGAGAGTAGGTTAGGATTTCTTGGAGAGAAAATTGAAAGATAATGGGAAAATAATACCTTAACTGATGTTTAATCTTATGCTTTACGAATTGATTCGGTGGGAAATGACTTAACTTCCCCTTAAAAGATTAAAGTCATAACTGGAATGTCTTTTGTAAGGGCACTATGGCATGGCAACATGTATACGGTTACACCCGCCACGACGCACCATAATCAAAGTGAGGTTCTGGAAACAAAATCCAAACGTGCCCCAACCTTGTTCGGAAAATCTAAAACTTTCCTAAAACATGCTCCTTACTCCCCTGAACAAGAATTAACTCAAAAACTATCATCTCAAAGTCCAGAAGATCAACTTAAAAATCATTGCAGTTAAGAGGTCAAAAATAAAACTAAGTCCTCAACACTTAGTTAAATTTTCAGGATTTAAGCCTCTTATGCAAGTACTAGGAGCTAAACTAAGCTAAGTTTAAGATGGGGTATTACACTAGGAGTCTAAAAAGTAGTCATTCACATAATCAATATGCTTTTACAACCAAAACACTTGCATCATACAGGAACATATAGCACCAACAAGAAGATCTCACTTATTCCTAACACAAAAAAATTTAAATTTACCCTAAAAATTGGAATTCCCCCACTCCACACTCAAAAATCTATTTTTCCCCAAAGTATACTTAAAAGTAGAGATAAAAATACTCTTTGGGGCCTCTAGGCCTAGCTAGTAGCTTCATTAAACATTAAGAGGGTTTGGGGACCCCACACTTAGTCTTCGCCATGCTCCTTAGCTCAGGTTTCTAGTACTCAGACTTCCTATCAACCTGTGACTTAATAAAAATAAACACTATGCAAAGTAAAAAACTAAAAACTAAAAATAAAATATACCTTCTTAACTTGGGTTGCCTCCCAGGCAGCGCCTGATTTAGTATTGTGGCACGACCCAACTAAACTTAACCAAATTCCTTCATCCTTTTTATCACACTTGGAGGCCATCTTCTTATTTGTTTCTGACCCTTGGAGGCCATCTTCTTATTTATTTCTGACCTCTTAAGTGTGAAATCTCAAGGTCAATAACTTTTTCAACTATAGCCTATTTAGGCTTATCAATCTACATCATGTCTACTTTAGGTAGTTGTGGCTTAGGGTGCTCAATGAGGGTGTCCAAAGAGGTCTTTTATGGAATAGACTCCACCACCCCACACTTATCCCCTTTCAGTCACAGTAATCATGCATAAATATTTATAGTGGTATAGTACGTTAAGAAGTTTGTACACTTTAAAAACCGCTTATTTATCCTCTAACCTCATTGTGAGCGTGCCTTCTATCACATTAATTAAAGCTCCTCCCATCGTTAAAAATAGACTTCCCAGGATGATTGGTACCTATTTGTCTACCTAAAATCTTGAACAATAAAGTTAGTAGGAATAATAAATTCACCAACCTTTATGAGAATATCCTCTTCACTCCTTCAAGATGGGCTATGGTCCTATTTACCAGCTGTAGTAGCGTAGAGCTTGATCTAGGGTTTCCCAAGCCCAATGTGTTAAACAAAGATAGAGGCATCAAGTTGATACTTTCCCCTAAATCACTAAGTTCCTGAACCACCTTGTTGTTGCCAATCTGAATGAGGAGAGTGAACTTTTCATGGTCCTTAAGCTTTTTGGGCATATTTTGAGTAACCAAAAAACTACACTCCTCAGTGAGTATTACTACCTCCACATCTTGCAACTTAACTTTGTTAGTGACCATATTCCTCAAGTACTTAGCATACTTGGGCATTTCCTACAAAACATCTAAAAGAGGTAAGTTAATGTGTAGCTCTCTAAAAATGTTAATTAACATCTTAAAGCATGCATTCTCCTTTGCCGTTATATGCTTCTGTGAGAAAGCTAGTTATGGGATATTTTTCACTTTTCCAACAATTTTTTCTTTCGAGTACTCAAACTTTCTCAACTTTCTAGCAACTTCATCATTAATATGTTGGGTCACCACATCAATATTTATCTCCTTATTTGCCTTTGGAGGTTCTTCATTAAGCTCTTTACCACTCCTCAAAGTGATTGCCATAACTTGTTTTGGGTTTTTTATATCTCCTAGCAAACCACCTTGAGGCCTGGTATTTACTGCTTATTATAATTGTCCCAACTACAACTCTACGCTTTTTATGGCCGCTTGTTGGTTCTTTACATCTGTAGCCAACTGTGTTTGATTAGTTAGAATTTGTTTAATCATCTCTTCTAAGTTTCTAGTTGACTGGTTTCCTTGTGCATGTGGTTGCTGAATTTGCTACTATTGGGTGTTCCAACATTGATTCAGTTGTTAATTCTGCTACTTTGTGTTGTAGGCATTCCCATAATTTTGCCTTTGAGCATTTCTCACAAACATTACAGACTCAAGATTGCAAGCACACATAGCTACTGAATGGCTACTGTTGCCACAAACCTCACACCAACAACAGGTCTGCTAAACTACATTAACTAATGTTACAGGCTGTGTAGCTCCCACTTTCAGGCAGCTAAACTGGGTGTTTATCAAATTTTGTAATGCAGCAACCCAAGCTGATAAAGCAGTGTATTGGTCTACCTCCAACATACCTGCAACATTCTTCGTGGCACTCCTAAAATCACCATGCCACTCTGGATTTCCTTGTGCAATCTAATAAGGTGTACAGCTCATCATAAGTCAACTCCAATGCTTGACCACCTGCAGTTTAATCTAGAAAAAATTTTGTGTTGTGGTTAAGTGCTTTTACAAAAGTATGAGCAAGTAACTCATTGGACTGTTGATGATGTAGACAGTCCTGAAGAACTATCTTTAACTGCTCCTAAGCATTATAGAGGTTCTTATTTGGAACTAATGCATGACTCATACTGACATATAAGCTCAAAATGGGAGCAAAGGATCTAACAAGGCATATTATAAATATGAAGGACTCATAACACACCCGAATTTATATCATGGAACCTTTCCTGATCATGGTGGGTCAGAAGTGCATAAAGTATGTTCTGACGCTGACCATTACTGGCACCAAAAGAGGCACCCTACTGATGAAACTCTCTACCCCTCTGAGCTAGGACTCTACATTCTAGTATTCTGTGGCCTGGCTCACCACACCCAAAGCATAGATCACTATCGACTCTACACACACCTAGGTTGCTCTTGCCACACTCTCCACAAAATAGATTGGTACGAACACCACTAGCACTACTTAGGGCTTTAGATCCTGGCACCCCATCATAACTTACATCCCCAAACTTTGGTGTGGGTACACTAGCTGAGGATAGAGCTGGGATTGAAACTCTCTAACTATGTTGAAAATGGCTACCACCCTAGAACTCTACCTAAGAGAAAGCATGACCACCTGTTCTAGCTTTCTTACTCATCCTCTCTCTTTTTTTCATCTTATCTGCCTTAATATGCTATGCATGCATCATCAGCCTATCAAGGTCCATATATCTATTGAGCTTAGCAGTTCTACAATCTTTCGACACCAACTCGGACACACCAGTCACAAACTTACTCATACTTGCTCTAGGATCAGCTATCAAGTCAGGATATAGTTAACTAACTGGTTGAACTTAAGACAATACTCCTTCACTGTCATGAAGCCTTGCCTTAGGTTCATGAACTCCTCTACCTTTGCCTCTCTTATATCTAGTGGGAAAAACTTAACTAGAACATCCTGAAATTTTTTTCAAGTCACGGAAGTTGCATCCTCCCTTATACTCTTCTTCCACACTATAACCTAATCATGAGTGATATCCTTCAACCTATAGGAAGCTAAATCTACACTCTCCTCCTTAAAAACATGCATAACCTAGGTGATCATCTTTACCTCCTCAAGATAAAGTTGTGGGTCCTCACCTACTACTGACACATTGAACTCTGGCGGGTTCATTCTCTTTAAATCTCTAATTTTGGCTATGTCTAAACCCCCATCTTGCTCAGGTGGGGCCATATCCTGACATTAGTCACAACTTGGGCTAGCACCTAAAAAGCTGCCCGAAACTGTGTATGTAACACATTCTCATTCTTAAGATCTACTGAATTAGGTGGATGGCCATCAACCCTATGGGCATTATCTCTGCGAGGAGGCATACTCTATACATAGAAGAAAGAGGTGGATTAGACTGAGGATCAACTTGAGCTCATGCTCACTGGCTCGACATGAATACTAAAAGAAAGAAAACTGCTTCTAAAAATATGTAATAGCATCTTGTACATAAATATGGCACGCAACACACCCATGTACAAGACTCTACTAAATATAGCTTTTCAAACTCCCTAGGACACTATTGAACCTTAGGCTTTGATACCTTATAATGACCTGATTTTCTGGAACCAAAATGTCATACGGTGCTCATGATCCCGAAGGACCACAAGCCAACCCTCTACCGATATCTGTACTTAAACACTGCATAATATAAATAATAAGTGCAAAAACTGGCCATAAGGTTCAAAACATCTAAACACACTCAAAATTGAAAACTGAATACTGATACACCTATCTGAAAAGCCTCTAAACTATCTAAAATTTGGAGTTGATGGACATGTCCCCAACTAACTCTATCTACTAAAATTAAACCAAATTTGATACGATAATAATAAAAATAAGGATCATTCTTGAATAAAGAGGACTCACTGCTATGTCTACTGCTGGTGACTGGGACTGGGCTACTAAGGTTACTCTGGATCTCGTGCCTCTGAACCTATGGTGTCAAATAAAACACCATAGCACAAATGCGTCAGTACGGGAATATACCGAGTATGAAGATGAGGTAAGGCTAAATGCAAGGGCTTATGCATGAACAATTACTTAACTAAAAAATCATGAGAGTACTCAATGAGAACACATGCATGAATGCATGCACCATAATTGAAATCATCGTGACTCGAAATACTAAAATACGGATACTACTTTACTGCCATCTGAACTCACTACTAATGCCTGATATACTGAATATTGAATCATCTGATACTGATAACTGAGTACTAGAGATGAGATCAGACTTATCTAGTGAGTGATCTCAAAAACTGATGATACTAAAATTGATTAACTAAATCTACTCATATCAACGATTGAATTCTAAGCTTTATACTCTCGATTGACTGTATCAGAGATCGAACCTCTCTAACAAATGATTCCAGAATCTACTATCAATGATAAGAAAAGATTATATCTGAATCTAACAACAAGAATACTCAACTGAATTTGAGATTGAGATCAAGCCTATCTAACGGGTGATTTTGGGATCTAATAACAAGAATACTCACCTGAATCTGAGACTGAGATCAAGACTATCTGATGGGTGATCTCGAGATCTGATAATGAGATTACTCAACTGAATATGAGACTGAGATAAAGCCTATCTGACAGGTGATCTCTAGATCTAATAATGAGATTACTCAACTTAATATGAGACTAAGATCAAGCCTATCTAACAGGTGATCTTAGGATTTGATAATGAGATTACTCAATTGAATATGAGACTAGATCAATCCTATCTGATGGGTGATCTCTAGATCTGATAATGAGATTACTCAACTAAATATGAGACTGAAATCAAGCCTATCTGATGGGTGATCTCGGGATCTGATAATAAGATTACTAAATTGAATATGAGACTGAAATCAAGCCTATCTGATGGGTGATCTCCAGATCAGATACTGAATAAATTTATATAGGACCAAGCCTATCTGATGCTCGGTCCATGAATCAGAGAACCTATCTGAATTCCTTACTGAGATAAATGACTATATCTGACAGTCTTGATTTCTGAAGATTGATACTGAAATTGCAACTGTAGGAAGTAGTCACTTAACTGACATACCCTAAATCTCACTTGGTGGGGTCCAACCTATAACCCCAGCTTGAAGGGTGTCAATACCGTGCCATGGGTAAAGACCTCTCTAGTTAAACCTATCTAACGGGTGACCCTCGCAGCAAGTCAAACCTAAGGCAATATAATAGTTAAGCCTATTTAATGGGTGGCCAGCCTTTCCTGACAGGTGACTCCTATATCCTGCACTGGCTACGTAATTCTAAAATTCAGGTATTGCTCCTAATGACTCTACCTCTCTGACGGGGAGCTGTCATCCCTACCTTCGCTTAGTGCTAGCTCCTATTCCTAACTGAAAGACTCTGAACTGATTCTTAACTAAACACAAACTAAGTTAAATCTAATTCTGATCATGTTTATCGAATGATCTAACTGAGTTAAGCAGAATTCACTTGGTTTAGTATCTGATAGAATACTACTAAATCTCATTATCTGACTGAAGGACAATGAGCTTTGAATAGATTACTCGGTTACTACAGAGGCCAGAACTGAACACTTAAATACTACTAGATCTGAGATGAGTACATAACTGAGGCTAGATTACTAGAGATACTAAGACTATGGAGATTACTTAGATTACTTAAGTTCTGTATCTGTCTGAAAGTACAAAGTTCTATAACTTACTGAGTTCTGAGAATCATAGCTTGACTAAGATTATTAGAAAAACTGACACTGGCTCTAGACTACAGCTAAATTATCGTATATAAATACACCCAGGACTTGATAATATAAAAGTAAAGAATAATCATTCTTGAATTATCAATACCATGGACATTCATTAACCATCACAATCACTACAGCATCTCTTCAAGTATTTGGGAATCATAAACATGTGATAGTATAGAGAGGAATGCCATTGGCTTATACTCCATTCAACAAGATCTTGCATCAAACACTTAGCATGTATTAAATTTTTAGCATGTATCAAAGTGCACATAATTGGGAAATTTCATGCTATCATGTCACAATTCATTCACTAAGGCTTTTCAACAAACACTTGGCATGCATGGGCTTGCAAACAATTGGGGATTTCTAATCAACATGCTAGAATGGCTCTAATTCCTTCACATAAGCATTTTATCAAATATACGAGGAGCATGCTTTGCTTATTCAATAATTTCTACACCTAATTGACATGAACACATCACTTAACAAGAAACTTGAAAAGGGTTTATCATGAATTTTACATACTAGGGTCAAGCTTGAAAACCTTGTAAACAAACATGAATCACAACTCAATAATAGTATGAACATCAATATCAACACACATGAATCATGAAAAACTCATAAACATAAGATCTTTAAATTTTTTAAAAAGGGCTCTTGAGCTTCTTGGGTGAAAGGGACCCAAGAATCAACATCTACATATATTAGAGAAACTCTTTCTTGAAAGCTCTTGGAGAGATTCTTCATTTCTTGATTTCTCTTAAAGAAAAAGAAAGGGTTTTGATATTCAAGAAACCCTAGCTCTTGTTCTTGAACAACATTGAGAGAAAACTAGTATTTTTAGGTTAAAATGAGGTCAAATCCCATATTAAGGAGTATATATAGGGGTAGCAAAATGACCATTTTTGCCCTTGGAATTACACTAAAATATCCTGATTTTACATGCTAGCACAACGTGTCATAATCACGCCATCTCACTGGAAATTAGACAATCAATAAATTGCATCATGGCGAGACGCGGTGGAAATCGCGTTGCCACCTTGGTTGCGAACTGGAAAAGTACCGCGATGCGGTGGAATCGTTTTGGTGCACTGAAAATTGACAATTCTGAAATTAAGCCTTGGCGTGATACGCTATAATCGCGAAGGCTCACTGTATTTTGACGATTACCATTTTGGCTGGATCCGTGACGTGCTAAAGTGCCAGGTGGTACACTGTCTCACTAAAATAGCTCTAACTCTTTGCCCAAGTGTCGGATTTGGACGAATTTGGTATTAATGGAAAGCTTATTCAATTTTCTACTTGACAAAAAAGTTGATATTAGGGAAATTCTACCCAATTTAAAATACATCTCACTTGGGAAGACACTTCTCAACCTTTTAGGGCTAGATTAACACTTTACTGAATACGCTCTAAGGCTCAGACTACGAGAGAATTTTGCGGGGTCTTATAAAAAGGCTTGATTAAAGGATTGGAATCTTAGAAATTTCAAGTCTATAGATCCATCTGGATATTGTATTACTTGTTCAGTGTTTGCATTTTCTTCTTCAATTTCTAGCTCCATTATGGAGTCAAAATGCCAATTATCTTTTATTAATACCTCATCCCATTTTATCATTTTTGGGACAAAGGTATTATTATGATTATGATTAGCTTTCATAAGCATGGTGGCTCCTTTATTATTAACTATCTTAGCCTTAGGGGCTAAGGTTGTTTTTATTAATCTACAATATACTCGATATTTACCTTACTATTCATGTTTTTTGTTTTAACATTTAATGTTAATGTATCCATAACATTTTGATCATTAATAACTACAGAAAAATTAGGATAACAATTAAAGTATACCGGGCCATTTGTGAGGTTACTTTATAATATTGCTAATAATGAATCATCAAAGTTTAATAGCCTATTATCTCTTAAAAGTAGACATATAGGAACAACTAAACCTAATCTATATAATTGTTTAACTGCTACTTGAACAAAACCTATGTGACGGAACTTGTAATTTTTTCTATATATATTAATATCTTCAGACGCTAATAACTTAATAGTTTCAATATTCTTACTAATGGCGACAGTAGATTCAGAAGTTTTAATATTCTAATTTTTTACAAAATCAAAGTTTCCAAGTTTGTAGACTCCGTTAAAACTTTCTTTTGGAGCATTCCAATTTTGTAAATCACTTTCTATTTTTGCTATTTTATTAGAGGTAGCACAAATATTAACACCATTTCTTACGTTTTAGTTGGTTGGAGTATTCATTAGGATTTTTGTAGATGAGAGAGAAAACACTATCCTAGTACCAAAATCTACTTTAGATGTTACTCCTTTAATAATTTCTTTGTAGTAATCACTAATTTTTCTTCTTATAGCATTCTTTTATTTTATTCCTATAGGCTTGGCGATGGGAATACCCTCCGGGTTCGGCTCTATTTTTCACATACTTAGAGCTAATCCAACAAAAAATTCTACGTTTGCTATCGTCTAAACCACTATAAAATGGCTACCCAACTTAAGAAATAAAACTAGAAACATAGAGTAAGTACAACAGTAATTACTAACCTGATAAATGATTATTCCAAGAGTAATACTAATTTCGACCAGCTCTAAGACAACGTAACACTCTAGGCGCTCCTACTCATACTCATACTCCCTCCAAAGAAAATTTTCTCTAATACCAATTGAGTCATCACTTTAGACATATTCTCAACTCTTTCCTCATCTTTTTTTCTTTAATCTTCATTTGCAAATGATGCAGAGGGAGCCTCCACGGCCACCTTGGTATCTTTTATATGCCAACCTTGACTTTTTTTGGTTATTTGATTTAATAAATCCACTACAACACCATAATATTGTTTTAGCAGATCCTTCAGTCGCATTATCGGATACCATTTAATTCAATTGGTCTAATGCCCTATAGAAGATTCAAAGAAGCATTTTATTCGGTACTTCATGATTTAGGCATTGCATTAGCTTCTTGTTAAATCATTGCAAAATCATGCAATGGTTTGCCATTTTTTTACAAAAGTTGATGATTTCATCACTTAGTTGAAAAATCCATGAAGGAGGAAACAACCTATCCAAGAATGCATCTGTTAGCTCAACCCATGAAATAGTAGATACCATAGGTAACTCCACAACCATAAGACCGTTTAATGGGGAAAATGCAAATGGATTGATTCGTGAGATATGTGGGTGATACTAAATAGAATACACTTATAAATAAAATTCTTTAAGTGCAAATTAGCATCCTCATGGGGTTGACCCCTAAATAATCCTTTTATCTGAAGCCAATAAAACATCATTCTAGTAACGTGAAAAAATCCATTTTCGACCATTAGTGGTATATGAATGGCACTAGCTCGGCCCATATCACTGAGGTGATCATCGTTCTCAAGATTCTTATCAATAGTACCGGTCTAGCTATTATGTTGGCTCATGGTATCATGTAAACTATGGTCGTAAATTGAGAAACAAAAAAACAACAAATAATATAAATAGATACTATAACTAACTCAAAGTAACACAAAACACTGCAAGAATGAAAACTATTCTTCACTCCCCGACAATGGTGCAAAAATTTAATGATGCTCAAATTACTCCTCGACGGTATAAGAGATCATCATCAATATAGTTAATCCAACGAGAGTTGAGGATGAATCCTCAAGTAATGAATACATAAATTTCAAGCTTGAGCATTAGAAACAACTAGAAATTAGCTCTTAATACGATGTAGATCAAACAAGAGTACAAAGTTAGGGGGTTGTTTGAATACTTTTAGAATTAACATTTTTTTCATAGAGAGAATGCAATTTCAAAAATAAAAAAGACTAGAGTTTAACTAAATGTGAATAAGACATTGGGTTATGCTTTACTAAGTGCAGGGTCATGGATAGCTAATTGGATATTAGTCGAAATTTAGCTAAAAGTCATGGGTAGGATATATTTTGGGTTTGTAGTGTTAATTTGTCAATCAAACATCAAAATCTCACAAATAGGTTCTTTCAACACGTCATAAGTATCCTTATGGACAATCTATGGCATTAATTAATATCTTTACATCTAAGAGAAACTATTAAATAATATAAATCAAGTTGTTATTCACACCCATTCCTCACCCCTCATCCTTTTTGTCAAGGGTGATAAGGATTCGAGGTAACTAAAGTTTACAACCTCTAATTCTTAACTAAAATATGAATAGATATAAAACCCAAATCAATTACCTAGTTAGGAAGACAAATAAACAACACCCATAAAATAATTACACCTTATTCAAGCATAACCATACCTAAGAAATTAGCTACTCCTAGAGAGAGAAAGAAGAGATATATCCAAATTCTCCTCAAATTGATCCATTAAATCACAATTTAATACAATATTGAAGATCTGAATTAAATAAAACTTGAGATAAAATCACTAATTTCCCACCTCTAGTCTTACTATAATGTTACAAGATTTAGAGAGTACAATAATGGAGGTTTTAAGTTGAATAACCCCTATTTAGACCCAAAAATTTATGCTCCGTATAAATTACAAAAACGTCCCCGCACAGGTGACCTGCTAGCATAGGTGTCAGTTCATGTGGCTAACATAGGTGTGTAGGTCACTCGCGCAAGTGACACTAATTCTTCAAAATCAGTCACCTGCATGTTCAGGTCCATCATGTACGTGCACAGGTGGCTCTCGACATGCCCAAGTGAAATTTTAAGATCCTTTTCTTTTAGCTTCGACCTCCAATTGACTCGTATGACTTGATCAACTTTATTTTTAACCCTTACCTACAAAAATGAGCATTATAACATGAGAATAACCTCGAATCAACAGAAAAATATGATAATTTAAGCTTAAAATGCTAAGAAATCATCAAACTAGCGACTTATCAATAGTTCTCTTTTTTTTTTAAATTGTACAATTTCTTATAATATAGATAGACAAATATGGTACATTGTAATGACCAGATTAGTGAAATCTTATTTTTTATGTGTTTTAACCATTTGCCTTTTTTCGTAGTTGCTACATGTTGATTCTAGAGTGTAGGGATGGTTGGCATGGTTCCGATGTGATTGGAAATGATTTTAGTGATTTTATAGTTCTTAGAGGCTTTAAAATCCATATAGTTGACTTTGGTTAACATTTATTATTCTGAGTATCAATGGCGAGTTGAATAGTTTGATAGACCCGGAATGTAGAACTTAGGTTAGTAGCAAGGTTGGTTGGGTTTAGAACCTTTATTTGTATTTTGATCCTTCATTTGGAAAATAATGAAAAAAATATCCCGAGGGTTAATTTGTTATAAATTATCTTTTTTTGGAAATACAACATTGTCATTGAGTCCAAAACATTGAAATTCACTGATAGCATATATACTTAGTCTCTGTGAGGCCCCAATCAAATCTCGAGGGTTCAATTGAAGCTTGGTAGGATTGCACCAAAATTAACATTTGATAATGTCTGGTACAACCACTGAAGTGGCTAAGGTTCACTCATACGGCAACCGCTTTAGTGGCCCAAGACTGCTTAAGCGGTAGTGGCCAGACATTCTTTAAGCAGCAGCTACATAAGTGATAATTGTTGTATATAACCCCCATTTTTGCAATTTTCACCATTTTTGAACCTCTAATCTTCAAGAAGAGGAGATTTCTTAGGGTTTCATCATCATTTTTACTTGGATAAACTCCTAAATAATATTTTTATTAATTTCATTGATTATATCTTTGGAAATATCTTTTAATCATGATTTTAAATTGAGTTTTTTGAGATTTTTACCAGTATAGCTTAAAATGATTTTCTTCATTTTTGGCCTTATTTTAACTTGTTTTTGCATAATTTTTCAACTGTAGACTCCTATAACCTTGGAAAATGCATTTCTAAAATAAAATTTTTATTTTACTCCTTTTATTCTTGAACTTATTTTTTTAACCTATTTTGGATTCGACTTAAATATGGGCAGTATGGATATGCTTAGCTTTTTTCTAATATGTAGATGCTATATTTGAATATTGTAGTTGATTCTGAGGCCGTTCATAAGGACAAAGCTGGATGTTGAAGTACTTTGGCTGCGATTTCATTTTTTAAGGTAGGTTATGGCTTAACTTTCTTCAAATTGAGTTGGGTAATCAATAAATTGGTAAAACATGTTATGGGCTTGGGAAAATAACAAAGGAGTTTATATTTTGAGAATATTATTATTGTTGTGTGCCCGTGTAAAGGCTTATATTTTATTATTGTTGACTTGTGATATTTGATATTGTGTGTTGCCCGTGTAGGGGCTTCATTTGACATCATTGGACTTATATGTTTATTTAAATGCCTTTATTTTAGATATAATGCCTATGTAGAGGCTTGAATTGTTATTATAGACCTTATTGAGCATTGTTTGCTTGTATCATGGTAGAAATTCCTGAGTTAGGGATTGATATGATCTTAATGATGTCTTACATGTACATTTATTCTGATATTGCCTCTTTGAGTTGATAATCTTCAATTGTGGACATATTTATCTTATTACTGGGCTCACTTATATATGTGTTGGATGGAATGAATATCTTTATATTGAGTTGATTTTGAGTATTACATCTATTCATATTTAGTTGATTTTGAGCAGTACATCCTTATTCTGTACATATACATTTATAATGGTACTATTAAGAAACACTATTTTTGAAAGGAATAAGGTATTCTTACAAAAACTCTCTCTATGAATATGAGTTGGAAAGGTGATGTAACACCCTGAGACTACCCCCTAGACATCATATAATGCTTAGGACTACAAGTAATCCCAAGCTAACCCATGGTACTGTCCTAAAGCATGACCAACCCATTAAACATATATAAGAGCTAAAAAATTTTGCGCCGAAGCACAATCATGAGATAATTTATTTCAATACATTGCGATTAAAAGTTTACAACACTGATTATACAAAATAAAACAATAACCAAATACATAAACTCTAACTGACTGTCTATAAAGCCTTTACTAATACTGACTATAGGTAGATGTGATATGAACCCCAGCTATCCCTAATATATATAATTAAATAAAAATAAAATACTAGAACTATAGTTGACTTGAGCCTCGAATAAAGATAACTAATCACCTACTGACTGAAAGCTGGGAACTGCCTGATCATGATTTTGTGATCTAGAACTGCTACCTACATTATGAAACAATGTAGCCACATAGATGTATATGTGGTCAGTTCTTATAGAATGTACTGAGTATGTAGAGGTGCATTGCAAGTAAAACAGATATGTATCATAAACTTAAAACATGCATGCTAAGTGTATATAGAATCACCATATTCATGAATAAAACTGAAAGCTCAAATATCATAAAGCATAAGTATAAAGCAAAATCTAGTAAGGTTAGTAAGTCGTTACACTTTATTTTTAAAATCATTATTTTAGTAGGAGATTCTTACAACCAACATAAACTATGTGAGCCACGTGGAGTCCAATGTCTGACCCATGTTGAGGAGGGCTACTCTATACCTTGCCATCGATATAGAAGCATGATTGGAGAGATCACTAAGCTGAGGCCATTTAGGCAAGGGAGAAACTCCTTTGCAAGTACCCCTTTACCTATGGTGGCACGTAGTTTTTGGAAATTTGGATGCACTAAATCCACCTCCCCTCGGTGCTAAATACTACTCCTAAAACATACTACTGCTCATAATACATAAAATTCATCATAAAGTAAGTATATAGATTTATAAGTTTTGAATCAATCATGCTTCTGTTGTTAAATCATGTTCATAAGTAAATATGTGAATTTTGTATGAGATCATAAGATCAAAACTAAAATTGTAATTATGTTGTAATAGCCTGTAATCTAAAATAGAAAGTCTAAATTACTTGTAAACTTAATGAATCATATTAAAATCATTTACATTTACCAACTTATGATAATTTATGGCAAGATCACTAAAATTAACTTCATGAGACAAACTATACGAGTAAAAACATGAGCAGTTGATTAAACATATACAGGAGATAAAAGTTTCTGAGCAGAAGTATAATCATGAGATAATTTATTTTAATATATTACTACTAAAAGTTTCAAAAACGATTATACAAAAGAAAATTGGAACCTAATACATCAACTCTAACTGATTGTCGATGAAGCCTCTACTAATACTGACTATAGGTAGCCAAGACATGACCTCCAACTATCTTTAATCAATATAAGTGAATTTAAACAAAATACTAGAACTATAGTTCACTTGAATCCTCGAATGAAGAGAACTCATCACCTACTGACCAGAAGTTGCGAACTGCCTGATCAGGAATTTGCAAGCTAAAACTGCTACCTACATTATGAAATAATATAGCCACATAGATGTATATATTATTAGTGCTTATGAAATGTATTGAGTATGTGGCGGGTGCATGCAATAAGTAAAACTGCTATGTATCATAAGCTTAAAACATTCATACTAAGTGTATATAGACTTACCATATTCATGAATAAAACTGAAAGTTGAAATATCATAAAGCATTAGTATAAAGAAAAATCTAGTAAGGTTAGTGAGTCATTACACTTAGTTTCCAAAATCATTTTTCTTTAGGATATTCTTACAGCCAACATAAACCATATGACCAACATAGAGTCTAATGTCTAACCCACATTGATGAGGGATGCTCTATACTTTGCCATCGATATAGAACCATTACTGGAATGATCACTAAGCTGAGATCATTTGGGCAAGCGAGACACTCTCAAGTTAGGACCCCTTTACCTATGATGGCACGTAGTTTTTGAAAATTTAGATGCACTAAACCCACCTCCCATCGATGCTAAATACAACTCTCAAAATATACCAGTGCTCATAATATACGAAATTCACCATACAGTAAGCATATAGGTTTATAATTCAGAAAACCAATCATGCTTCTATTACTAAATCATGTTCATAAGTAAATATGTGAATTTTGTATCATGTCTAAAATCATGATATCAAAATTGAAATTGTAATCATGCTATGATGGTCTACAATTTGAATTAAAATAATTAAATTCCTTGTAAATAGAATGAATCATGCTAAAATTATATACATTTAACAGCTTATGGTAAGTCATATCAAGAGTACTAAAATTTACTTTATAAGACCAACAATACGAGTAAAACATGAGTAAGCCATGAATTTTTACAATAATTATAATTTAATGAGAAAAGTCATAAGGTCACCACTAAACTTGTTTGGGATTTGAAAAAATGTATTTTAACTTTGCGGACAACCTATTACCCCATAAAAGTTAAAAAAATTATTATATATTAATCATTTTGACTGAATTTCAGTATAGGTTTATGCTCCATGCAAATAAAGCGTGTGAAGGAGACAAATTGGCTACAAGAACAAATGAAAAATGCCACATGTCAATAATTTTTTCAATTCTTTTTTAAAATCCCTTTTCTCTTCCATCTTTCCCAAATCTTCATTAAAATACAATTGAAGCTTTTAAAAAAAACCACACTAGTGACCACCTCAACTCTCTCATGTTGTTGCAATTCATCGGTTACTTTAAACACCTTTTTTCCTCTTTCTCTCTTTCATTTTTATCAATTTATTTTAAAAAAAAAAAAACAAGAAAACGGAAATAATTTATTTTACAACTTTTGAAGAATAACTAATAGAATCTTAATTTTTACAATGAAAAAGGGATAAAGGTCATACAGTTTTGATAATTTATCAATAAAGAATTTGGGATAAATATGTTACTTTGCTAATTTGTCAAGAAGAGAATTTCGGACAAATATAATTGAATCTGTATAATTTTTTTTAGATGATAAAAAGTGGTGGAGTTAGGATAGTGAAGGGGAATGGTACTTAGTTAAGGAAGAAGAGAAAATAAGATCTGGTATGGTGTTGATTGAAGAACAGAGATTTTAGAAAAATGATGAATAGGAGAGAGAGAAAAAAAGAAAAAGAGAAAAGAAAAAGAAAAAAATAAAAAATATTATTTAAAATTTAAAAAACACGTGTCAATTAGAAATTGGTGCGTGGTCAGCACCTATGTTTTAAAAATTGGGTTTGATCAAGAAATAACATAATAATATATATTTGAAATAGTTTGGGGGTTCAATAGGTCTCCCGCAAAGTTAAAGCTGTCTTTTTGGAAATGCCGGACAAGTTTTGTGGTTACTTTATGTATTTTCTCTAATTTAATTCATAAGAGAGCATCTTCGTTTTAAAATCATGTAAAGTGGGTATGCGCCCTAATCTTTAAAATCATGTAAAGTGGGTATGCGCCCTAATCATTTCATCCATAAATTCATACAAAATTGAGTTTTTTTAGACACAAGGATGGAAGAAATCCTTTTTCAAACCTTACATACCTAAACTTCTCGATTTATAGAAGGAAACTTTGAGTTTGGAGTCCTTGAGGTGCAAATTTGGAGAAATCATAATTTTATATCTCTTGAAAGTGAAGAGGGTAAAGAGCGATGAAATCTTAATAAATGCTGAGTAAATAATATTTTTTAAGTGATTTAAATTGTGTGGAAAGATTTTGAAGTAAGAAAAGGACAAAACTACCCCTAAGAAAACTAAAAAAATTATAGAAATTTCTCATCTGATGACTTGTTTGATGACCCATCAATCTGTTGATAAATCGTCAACTCAGATTGTGAATTTATAGCCGCATTTGATATTTACTAGTTGAATTTGACAACTTCAGTTAATGGATTATCAACCTAGGTCGTCAATCTCTGAAAGACAGATACCCTCAGGTAAAATGAGCATTACTTTCTAATCTATTATCGGATTAAGGTGAAACTAGATACTGTAACCCTGGGGTTTTTATTCCTTCAAAATTTCAAAATTTTATACTTACTGCCCTGACTACGACTTACCCTATAATTCATAGGAAGTCTTTATGAGTCATTGGACCTAATTATAAACTAAACAGAGTGTGTGTGACTAATTTCTTCTCTGACTATGAGTATCTCACTAAGAGTTGTAAAGATACATTATGAGTTATCGGGAAAAAATCATAGAATGGCCAGTGTATACCCCAAGTTGGTTCTATGTTGACTATGACTAGACCCTACGAGTCGTAGAGTACTATTATGAGTCATATTAGTTGATTCGTAAGGTCAATAGAGTGTGAGTGCCCTAGATACTGTCTTGGCTACGACTCGTGGTGATGAGTTGTAATGAGCCACTAAATAACTGACAACTAAATTTCAGCTTTTAATTAGAGGGCACTTCGGATAATTAGCTTCTTACCCAATTAAAACTCCATATTCATAAATCACTCAAGGGGGTTATTTCTCATTCATAACATAATCAAACACTCTCAAAACTCTCTCAATTCTCTCAAGAAAAATACTTAGGTTTTCTAAGAAATAGGTCATCCAAGGGCTCAATAGTTGAATTCTTTTTGTAAAACTTGGTATTTCAGGCATGTTGCACTTCCCTAATTGTTAATTTTTTAAATGCATATATTTTAAAGTATTGCTCATATGGTACTGATGTTGGTTTTGAAACATATTTTGAGGATTTTGAATGTTTATTGTTGAATAATGTTTTCCATGGTTTATACATGACTGTTCATGCTTTAATTTTGGTTTTAAACTCCTGGGGTGCATGGGTATGGTGAATAAACTAGGGAATCGTGATTTCCCCCAACTTGTGACTTTTAATTGTTTATGAACTAAACCCCATATTGTGAAATTGGTTTTGAACTTGAAAAATATGCACATTGAACTACTCTTGAATTATTACATAATGTGAAAGGTTAATGAAGCATAATAATTTTGAATTGAACATTATGGTTTATGTAATTCCCCAAGCTAATGTATAATTAAACAAAGGGGGCTATTATTTCGACATGTTGATATTACCTTGCAAGTGTAGTTGGTATGAGATACCAACAATATATACCTAAATGTGAATCATGGTTCAATGAATGGGAATATTTCTTAATAGTTTTAGTTGGGCCTTAATGAGGGTTGTGAAGTTGAGTCATGAAAGTGGAGGTCTCGAGGGACCAACACTGAAATCGCAGTTGCTGATGCGGAGGTCTAAATAACCGAGTGGTTCGAGTCCCCCTTATTATTATCATATTATTTGGACGTTTGAATCTCCCATATTATATTAAATGATTTGGTTCATTTGTCATCTTGATGTGCTGGTAGGTTTGAGTCCCTCATACATATGTATACCCTCTGGTTCATGCGGCCATACGCACTAGAGCCCTGCCAGCTAAGAAAGAGTTGGTGTAATTCCCCGTACTAATACTAGCTCTATTCAGCTCTTAGTTGAATGCTTAAGGTAATTATGGCTTGAAATTTTCACTGAGTGTTGGGGACTTAGTCACCTTCAAGATCCTTAAACTATGAGGATTTCTAATTTGACCTTTTTGACACCGAGACATTAGTTTTTGAGTTAATTCATGTTCAGGGGTGTAATAAGTATGTCTCAGCGTATTTTTGGATTTTTCGGCAAGTTTTGGAGCATGGTTGGATCACGAAACTAGTGGGTCATGGAGATAGACCCGCGAAGTAGCATTAGTCCCGATCGCATGCTGACCGCATTGCGGTGAAGGTGTTGTGTCCAATTCTTGATTTATAATTTAATACATATTTCATGATCTTTATCCTAGTGTGTGACGTGCTTTTTAGGTGAAAAATGTCCATAGGAATCACTTAGAACAATGTTAAGCTAAGAGCCTTTGATTTGTCCAAATTTTGGTATTCGACTCTACAAGGGTCAACTTTGAACGTGTATACCTTTTTATATATATTGATTTTTTTAGATCAAAACCCTCTAAATTGTATATAATTGAATTATCTTTCCAACGATACCAATTTCACCTTAATCCAGTACCCGAGCAGAAAGTTATGATCATTTTCGTCAAAACCAGTAAGCTACCACAATAAGACTGCATCGCGGTGATGTAGTTGCGTCCAGTTTTTTTTATTTAAATAATTGAGGGGAAATTGGGTATTTTTCTCCCTCAACCCATTTTCCATAACATGACTTGGTCATTAGTTAAGACATAATTTTGCCCTTCTTCTCTAATTTTCCTCTCAATAAAACCATTCCCTTCCCCTAAGAACAAATTCAATTCCTTTTTCCCCAAGGAATCAAGAATTCAAGTTCTCCCAAGTTCAATAACCTTCAAGAAAACATCAATAATTGTGTTTTCCTTTCAATTTAAAGGCTTAAGGTATGTAGGGTATTCATTCATGGGTCCCCTTCACACATGAAGCCCAAAAACCCTTTTCTTTCAATTAAAGAGTGAATTTTCTATAATTATGATATTTTACATGTTCAAGAAAGATTGAATTTCATATTTTCATGGTGATTTTAATTCAATTCAGCTCATGTATGATCCCATGAAAGATTTTGAATTCCTCATGCTATGAATTTAAGTTTCTCGTGCTTTATTCAAGTGAATTCCATGATAGATCCTAAACTCGGAACTTTTAGCAACATTCCTATGTTTTAAATTCATATTTTCCCCACGTTTGATGAAATTCCTATGTCTTGAGTTGAACCATGATTCAATACTACAGTTTGAGTTTAAATATCATGTTTTAATGATCACTCAGTGTTGGTGGGTTATGAACCCCCGATACCTATGTGTTTTTACATGATTTCTATTTTCAAGTAATGAGTTAGTCAGATCATGGTTTTAATATCATATTCAGAACACTGTGATCTGGTTGAGCTTTATCAGTTTATATATTATAATTACCTCAGACTCCATATGCACTGTTATTTTCAGAATACCATGACCTGAGCTTATCAGTTATCAGTTATCAGAGCATGCACCAGTTAGTATTTTAGTGTCTTTCAGTTGGGAGTAGGATTAGCACCCAACGAACCCATGGATGGAGGCTCACCTGCTAGTAGAGGATGTGACCATTAGTAGGAGTCCCATACTTATAGAACTACATCGCCAACATAAGTTTGAGATATATTCCTTCCAGTTGAGGGTTGACACATATCTCATAAGATCACCTACCAGTAGAGGGTGACTCTTTAGTGTTTTGGGATATCAGTATAGTGATCACTACAATTCAGGTTCTATTCCAAGCAAGGATAGAACAATCCTCCTCAATGTAGGTCAGATGTTTGGAATCCATGATAGCTTACATGGTTTATGTTAGTTACATGATAGGTCCCATAATCTCAGTATAGTATTCAGTATATTTTCAGTTCAGGTGTGCTTGACCAAGTATACAGATTCTCAGTTATTCAGTTATCAGATTTCAGTCTATCAGTTTATGTATTATTTTAGAAATATGCTTATGCTTGGTCTCGCATTCTCAGATATTATAGTTTTCATGCATTTATGCTCAATTATCTCATATTGTTCAGTTATTCCTTATCTGATACAAGGCAAAGGGTCCTTAAAGATTTGAACTATATCTTTCGAGGCCAATGTATAGAGGTCCTAGTCGTGATCAAGCCTAGAGTTCAAGGATGCATTTGGTAGACCCCTCTTAGACTCCTAATCTCACAATGTCGTATTTGGATTATTGCTTAGAGGGCTTGAAGTATATTTTGAAGAGCTCATGTGGGTTACTTATGAAATAGCCATGTAACGCCCCAAAATATCATTCAGAGACATCACACAGTGCTTAAGGCTAAAAGTAGCCCTAAGCTAACCCTTTGAGCCTGTTACTACTTCTAAAACTTACTTTTAAGATGGATAAAGTAAAATAATAAAATTGTCATAACATATCTTAACTGAAATAACAAAAGAATATTGTCTGAATAGCAACATGCTGAAAAGTCTAA
This sequence comes from Capsicum annuum, assembly GCF_002878395.1. Lineage (NCBI taxonomy): Eukaryota > Viridiplantae > Streptophyta > Magnoliopsida > Solanales > Solanaceae > Capsicum > Capsicum annuum. Next base: position 130,798,362 of record NC_061122.1, on the reverse strand, counting down.
AACACCACTGATAGTCTAGTCTGAAAAAGCCTCTACTACTCAAGAACTAGAAAGCCATTGGGATAGATCCCCAATTGGCTCATACTCAACTGAAAAGAAATAACCCAACTACTATAAAGGCTGAAATCAGAGAAAATAAGTCCTCGAACCATGATGACTCACCAACTATGAAGGTGTAGATTAAGGTACTCAGAGATCACTAACGCTGTTGAGACTTAGCACCTGAACCTACATTATAAGATAATGTAGCACATAGACATATATATGGATCAGTACTTTGAGGATGTACTGAGTATATGGGGGTGCATGCGATACTTAAAATAATAATATCATCAATCTTTACAGAAATTATGCATGCTAATATAACTGACTCACATAGCTCGAATAATCTCATAATGCATATCTCAAAAATTATAAATAATGGAACACATAGTATAAATCTCATCTCAAGGAACATACTTTACTTTAGAAACTGATTACTTACTCTTACTAAAAAGGAAAACTACTTTCTTCTTGGGAAAAAGTTACTTTAAGAAGCTACCCTAAAAAATCTTGCTATTAGGGAGGTTCTCTTAACCGACATACACCATGTGAGCTACATGGAGTCCAACGTCTTATCCTCCTAAGGAAGAAACCTAACATTGGGGAGAGGTGTCATACTCTTTCCAGGGAGTATAACCTAAACTCAGTGATCACTATCTCGGCCTCAGGCCCATAAATCTCAATCCTACGGTGGCACGTAGTTCTGGGGTATGAAACCGTAGTAACTTACCCAACTCAATGATAAATACTACTACCTTTAGTTAGCTATGCTCATCTCATGGAAATCCACTTTAAAATAATCTCGTGGTTCGTAAATAACCCAACTATAAAATCTATAATCTCATTTAGAAAAGTGGATTTCCAAGCAACTATGACCGTTAAGGTCAAAACTTTCTCAATAATCTCAAAATACTCAAATCATGGGTTCTTATAACACAAAAGTTCTTAAAATTACAATTTCAAATAGGTATTAATGACCCATATATCAATCTCACGTTAAGACGTATCAAAATTCATACTCGATATCATAAAGATTCATAAATCTTATAGAAATCTGGAAATTTTCAGCAATATATATTATAATCTCAACATACTCATGTACTTCAATTTCTAAAATATTGAAACCATCATAATCTCAAGAAATACAACATAAGTTATAACCCATACTTTAGTTTCATAAGAAAAACAAGAAAAACCATATATCTTTGTAATTAAAACAACTTTTGGTCACAAGGACAAAAAGAGTGTCCTTTTTCAAACCCTAAACACCTTAGATTATGACTTGTAGATGAACAAGTTTGCTTGAGACTCTTTTCCATACTCTTGAGTGAGGTTTCTTGAAAATTTTGACTTGGGAACCTTGAATCTTAGCTCGATTTGTAGAAACTATGGTGGAATCTTAAGGTTCTTGGAGAAAGATTTGGATTTGCTCTTGAGGGTTAATCTTGAGAGAAAACCCTAGTTCTTGATGCTTTGGATGATTTTGAAGTTCTATGCTTCATTTTGATATATCTAGGTGTTAAAAGGGGTGGGAAAAGACCAAAAATCTCTTTTAAAAATTGGTTTAAAATGATGAATGATATCTGCGATAGCTCGTGCAATGGTCTGTCACTGGCTCGATGGTCCGTCGGTCCGACCGTGGCACTTGGACCAAAATAGGGGCTCACTGCCTTAGTAGCAACGGTCCATCGCAGGCTCGATAGTCCATCATCCTAACCATTGCACTTAGACAGTGGATGAGTTTACTACCTTGGTTACGATGGCTCGAGCGACGGTCCATCACAAGCTCGATGATCCATCAACCTGCCCGTCGCACCTGGGCGGTTCTGACAGCTCTCAGTAAAATGACCATAACTTCTGACTTCGAAACCAGATTTGGATGAAATCAGTATCTTTGGAAAGCTAATTCAATTTCCCAAATAATAAAAATCAAAATTAGGAAAATTTTATCTGATTCAAACACTACTTACTTTTGAAGTCATTCCTTAATCTTATAGAGATACAATTTAGACTTAAGGAAAGTTTGGGGTATTACCAGCCACTTTTGGGATATTTTTTGTAATAGGATATCTTAGGCAAATAAAATACTATAAATATGTGTCTTAACCATTTCATTTGCATCTTTGATGATATTTTTAGAGAATACTCTTTAAGAGTGAATTGGAAGTATGGAATCATTTGTGGAAAATATGGAATTATTTGTGTTGGTTACTTGCTTAGAAATGTGGGTTTCTTGGGGATTCTGATTCCCTTTAGGTTTACATAAGAAGTTGGTATTTGTTTATACTATTCTTAGGGGTCTTAGAGTCTGATACACGTTTTGGTTCTTATTTCTTATATTCTCTTATGTCAACTTATATATCCTTAATTTCTTGTATTGTTTGTGCCTTGAGTTCCTTAGGTTAGTTTTAATCTTATATCTTTGATTCTGTATCATTTGGTATCACAGCAAGGTTTGATTTCGTTCCTACAAAATTAATCTTGGGATTGTTATCTAGTAAATAACAAAAAAGAAGTGTCAAAAATCAAAAATCACAAAAATATTTTATATATCTGTTTTTACCCCTAGGCCAAAACTTGAGGATTAGATCCTTGTGTATTTTATGTGTTTTGAGTTTTCTAGTGTTAGATCCTTATTTCCTAACACTAAGAGAGTTTAGATCTTGAATTTGAGCTAACATCGGGTTGATTTGAGCTATCCACCATTGTTGAGCTTGAAGTTGAAGAACTTGAAGGTGTATATTAAAATTTTGGAAGTTTTTGTTCAGATTTTGAGTTGAAAAATGTGTTGCTGATGTTTGGTAGTTCAACATGGACCTGATCTTCAAATTTCACTCAATTTAGAAGTAATTTGCTTAAGGTTCAAGTTTGAATGTTCTTGGTGTTCTTCATCATCTTCATATCTTGTTGAAGAAGAATATTCAAAAAAATATTTTTTGATCCAAAAAAGAGGTGAGAAAAGGTGGGTTACTTGTTTGTCCAAAGAATATCCCGAGTCTTTCAAAGAAAGAAAGAACAAAAGGCATCAAAAGGGTAATATTCTCAAAGAAGGGGACAAAAGAAAGTACAAAAATAGGGGGACCACAAAATTCAAACTCGTTTGAGCTTGAAGGAACAATTAAAAAGGTTCAAATTCTTTTATTTTCCCTCCCAAAGCTGTCTATCACTCATCCAAAGTGAAGATTTCTTGAATCCTAATTGGAAAAAAAAATTCCAAAATTTTAACAACATAAATGTAAAATCCGAGAATACCACTTCATCAACCTTCAAAATTACTTTAGGCTTAAATTTAAGGTTCTTAGGTTATTTTCTTTGATTCTTATTCTTTCTTTCTTGATTCTAATTCTAATTAACAATTAATAATCACCTACTTAGTTGTGAATTAGTCTTTTTGAATCTGTTTCTTTTGTGTCCTCATTCTTTGTGAGTTTTTCTTGTTTTCAATTCATTGTAGCTTCTTGATTCAAGTCCATACATAATTTTTTTGTTTAATTGAGTCCTCAAACAAGAATCCACACCGACCTCAAGCCATAATTGGTACCAAGTTATCTCATTGGAGTACAAACAAGTTATCAACGCTTGCAACGCCAATTAAGTGACATTCAAAGATATAAATTTTGAGGGCTTGTGAGGGTGATTTTCTAACCTTCAACGTGTTTGTTGTTTTTGTTTTAGTTTATTATTCCTTGGTGTTTACAACAGTTCAAGAAGATGAAACATCACACACCATGGGTAATAATACCACAAATGCTATGTTAGTTGTCATTATAGAGAAGCTTGATGCTATGAACTGCCGATTGGATCACATGATAGATCCTCAATAATTCCCCAAAGTCTAACCTTACCATCCACTAATTTTCAAACCTTCTTGAGTAGATATACTCCATATAAACTACAAAGTAATCAAACTAACTCTTTCACTCTAGTAAATGAGGCTAGTAGCCAACTAAGTATGAAAGATAGTTTATCTTTAAGTGAGCCACAACTTAAGAGTGTGGATACACTAGTTGATCCTAATGATGACAAAATTGACTTTTCTAGCACGATCAATTTGTGTCCACCTAATGTTGAAGCCATTGTGACAAGTGATAGTACATTGTCTTTTGAAAGTCATAAGGACCAACTTGTGTGTAAGGCTAGCCCATCACTTAGGAATGTTTATGAAGTATTTAAAGTACCTCTAGTGAAAGGCGTTGTTGAAAATATTGGTCGATTGAATGGGAGTGACCTTCTAATTGCTTTTGTTGTTGATCATGCTAGTATAGAGGGAACTATGATTGTATTAGTGGTAATTTTGGAGAAAGAAAGTGTTCCCTACATCCGTGAATATATACACTCTACCCCTTTGATACCGGCATTCATTTTAAATATGATGAATTTCTTAGTAACTTAGGGTAAATTCTTGACATTTTTCGTAGCCAACCCCTTTGCACTTTAAATATTAACTTTTCTTCTAGTGTCTTAAAGGATGCTTGGTTATATGTGAAGTGTGTTCAACCTTGGCATGGTGCTCTGATTGATTGTACTTACCCTAACCCTCATGCCTGGAGGATTTTGTGTATGTTTGTCCTTCCTTTGGTTTTACAAGGTTTGGATTCGAGGATGAATCATTTTCAAGAAGGGGAGGATGATATAAGTCAAAAGGGCCTTAAAGCTTTGAACTACATATTTTGAGGCCAATGTATAGAGGTCTTAGATGTGATTAATCCTAGAGTTCAAGGATGCATTCGGTGGACCCCTCTTAGGCTCCTAAGCCCATAATGCCACATTTGGATTTTTACTTAAAGGAATTGAAGCATATTTTGAAGAGCCCCTGTGGGTTATTTATGAAATAGCCACTTTGGGGATATTTTTTGTAATAGTCTATCTTAGGCAAAGGCAACACTATAAATATGTGCTTTAACCATTTTATTTGTATCTTTGGTGATATTTTTTTAGAAATGTCTTTAAGAGTGAATTGCAAGTATGGAATCACTTTTGGAAAATGTGGAATAGTTTGTGTTGGTTACTTATTTAGAAATGTGGTTTGCTTGGGGATTTTGATTCCCTTGAGGTTTAGGAAAGAAGTTGGTGTTTGTTTATACGAATCTTAAGGGTCTTAGTATTTGATACATGTTTTGGTTCTTATTTTTTGTATTCTCTTATGTCAACTTATCTATCCTTACTTTCTTGTATTATTTGTGTCTTTAATTCCTTAGGTTAGTTTTTATCTTATATCTTCGATTCCGTACCATTTTTTTATCTTATATGCACAGTACCCCACAATTTCAGTTCAGTTATTCAGACTAAGTACAATTTAGTTTTACATAATAAGTATTCATATATCCATTACTCAGCATAGCGATGTTAGTTATCCCTTTACTTAAATTTTAGTCGTTCGGTCACATAGACATCAGTCATTCAATTAATCAAATCTACTTAATAAATGTTATGTTGATTCTATAAGTTTATTCATTCAGGCTCAGTATGTTTGCATATTGCGATCCATGAGTTAAGTCAGTTCCCACCGCATAGTTTTTGACCCAGTATTTATACGTCATCCTCAATACAGCTTCTATAGCATATTCAACCCCATAAGAGAATGGCTTACAACATTTATGTTTCTATCAACTCCTAGCTTATCAAATTGTTTTAAGCTCATGATTTATAAATTCTCTATGATTTATAGCTTTCACGTATAGTCATGTTTTAAATATATATTTTAGCAAATAACTTATAGCCTCAGTTTTACAGCATGTTTGAAATATTTTCATGATTGTGTGCATGTCTCCATATACTTAGTATATTCCAATGTACTGACCACTTATATGTGTTTGTGAATACATCCTTCATAATGTAGGTACCAAATATAGATCTTACACCAAGGTTAGACAGTCTGCAGCTTTCAGCCAGTAGGTGACAAGTTCTCCTATTTTGACAACTCCAAACAATTATAGATCATGTACTATATTTTTTTAATTTTCCATATGTATTGATTAGTTATAGCTGGATTCATGTCCCAGCTATTTATAGTCAGTATAGCATAGGCTTCATAGATGTCAGTCAAAGTCAATCATGTAATTTGAGTTTCTTTCTTCAGTTTTATCATGATGTAAACTGTATCAGAATTAACTTTATTCAGACTTTTCATGATTATGATTCCTATCAGCAAATTAAGTTTTGTTTTACATATTAAATTATTTGCTCAATAGTATGCCAATTGATGGGTTAACTTGGGATTACTTGTGGTTCCAAGCACCGTGTTACAACTAGGGGGTAGTCTCAGGTCGTAACAATTGGGCCCATATAACCCGTGGGTGCCTTTTTATGTTATGATGGTTGAGCTACATAATCCAGGCTAAGTTTTAAAGTACATGTTAAGCCTTATTCCCTTTCCCGACATATTACTTATATATATTAGGATGTGATCCATACGTTATTGAAATGACTAGACTTGACATTATTTTATCCCATATCCTTGAGTTATAGGCTAGTGTTCACCCCACTAACATCTGAGGACATTGTATCTCCATGCGATATAGGTACTGAAGATACTTCTACTTTTCCTGTGTAGAGCCAGGTGGATCGACTCAGTTCATTGGTTTATTATGGTGAAGTAGTGAGCTTCCATTCTCTAGAAGGCTTAGTTAACTCATGTATTTCCATTCTTAGATTTGAGTTGATAGTTTTTATTATCATTAACATTATCATTGTCATTGTCAAATTTAAAGACATATCCTGACCAAGACTAGATTTTGGTTCTTTGGTTAGAAAGCTTTGTTGGATTACTGAGACTTAGGTGATATTGGTAGGTTGTTTATTCGATTATCGTTTGTCTATTATAGACGTGATTTAAATATCATTAGGCTTAATTTTATGTTATTTTGTTATATATTCAAAATTTATCCGACATTAGGGATGTTGTGTTCACTTGGTTAGGTGTAAGGGTGGTCTCTGATCCATGTGGGACTTGAGATTCCCATCTTGGCATGACTTAGTTTGGATTGTGACAAAGTTGGCATTAGATCCTAGGTTTAGTTTCATTGGGTGTCCACAAAGTCGTGTCAAGTAGTGTCTCTTTTATGGGTGTATAGCACACCAAACTTATAAGAGAGAGTCTATGAGGCATTTATGAATGTTTTCCTTTCTTGATGTTCTATTTCGAACTATAGAGTCTAAGGTTTTGAATCTCATCTAACTCCCGTATGTTCGCTTTTAAGATCACGCCTCCTAAAAGATCTGATGCTCGTCCAAACTCTTCTAACCATCTGAGGACAATATAGATGAAGCTTGTCCTACCCAAGGAGTTCTGACCAAATCTATGGTCACTGCTTTTGATTACCCAAATGGAGCTCCACCGGTACCCCCTATCCCTTCTCAGGCACCTCAAGCTAATGTGTCTAATTTTGAGTTTTGCCAATTAATTTATTTACTTACCTAGTTGGTGGGCTCTCAGACTGAGCATGTTGTTTTTTTCGCTCAATCCTCTGAGGTAACTAGAGTTGGCCAATTTATAAGGATGAGTCCTCCGACTTTCACTGATTCTAAAGTTGAGGAAGATCCTTAAAATTTCATTAATGAGATGAAAAAAATCTTTTGTGTGGAGAATGCTCCCAATGTGGAGGGTGTAGAGTTTGTTGCTTACCAATTGAAGAATACATCATACTAATGGTATGAAGAGTGGGAGTAGATTAGGGACAATGATGTTGAGTTCACTTTGTGGGATGACTTCTTTAGTGATTTTCTTGATTGCTTTTTTCCTTAGGAGTTAAGAAAGGCGAAGACTAAGGAATTCATAATTTGAAGCAAGGCAAGATGGTAGTAAAGGAGTATGCCTTGAAGTTTCATCAGTTTTTGCGTTATGCTCCAGAATAGGAGTCTAGCATAAGGGATAAAATAAGGAAGTTTTCCTCTGGGTTATTCCGTGATTTGATCTTAGAGAGCAATACTTCCTTGTTGAATAAGGATATGACATCTCTAGACTTATAATGTATATGTAACAAGTGAAAGAGAAAAAAAAAAGAAGCAAGCAGAGTGAGTGAAAGGCAAAATAAGAAGTTTTGATATTCTGGTCAGGGTTGAGGTTAGCAGAAGAGTGGTAGAGACAGTGGAAAGTAGTTTAAGAATGGGGCAATTTTCGTTCATACTCTATGGCTAGTGCTTTTTATCCAAAGAAATTGGGTAATTGCCATTTTCAAATTAGTGTTGGTTCCAGGGCATAGGGTGCCCAGTATTAGGCTAGTGGGGCTCAGTTAGCTCCATCATATCCCCCATCTAGATTTTGCGGTTAGGTGCATCATGGTATTTATGAAGAGGGGAGGAACAAATGCTTTAAATATGGTCAGATTGGCCTTATACAGAGGGATTATCCTTCTAGGGTTGCTTCGGTAGCAAATAAGATTCATATTGCTACTTCATCAGTTTCTGCGCTAAAGGGTACTAGTTTTGCTTCTGGTTCCGACACTGTAAGAAACTATTTGTACGCTCTTGCCACCTACCAGGATTCTAAGGCATCCCCCAATATTGTTACTGGTATGCTCAAACTGTTCTCTTGCGATGTATATGGTCTACGTGATCCTGGGGCTACTCTCTTTAATGTGACTACTTTTGTGGCTATTTATGTTGGTTTTGATCCTGATTGTATTTCAAATCCATTCTCTCCACCTTGGTGAGTAACTCTATTATTGCCATAAGGGTATGTAGTGGTTGTGTGATATTGGCTTATGGTATGGAGACCTTAGTGGATTTGATAGAGTTGGGCAAGTTAGACTTTGATATAGGGATAAATTGGTTACATTTGTGCTATGCATCTCTTAATTGTTGGACACAAATTTTCAGTTTTCACTTTCCTAATGAGCTGGTGATCGAGTGGGATGGTAGTTCCCTAGTGACTAAGGGAAGGTATGTTTCGCATCTTAGAGCCTGGAAATTGGCTTCTAAAGGGTGCCTCTATCACTTAGTGCATGTTAAGGATTCTAGATCCGAAGGTTTTTCTTTACAGACTATCGTTGTGGTCTGTAAATTTCTAGAGGTATTCCCTAATGATCTTTCTGGTATTTCTCCTAATAGGGAAATTGATTTTGTGATTGATCTTCTTTTAGACACTCGTCCTATTTCTATCATGCCATATAGGATGGCTCTGACTGAGTTGAAATAACTCAAGGAGCAGTTGAAAGATCTTCTAGATAAGGATTTTATCCACTCTAGTGTGTCTCCGTAGGGTGCTCCAGTTCTATTCGTGCATAAGAAGGATTGTTCCCTTCATATGTGTATTAATTACCGCCAACTAAATAAGGTGATGTGAAGAATAAGTATTCGCTTTCGAGGATTGATCATCTCTTTGATCAGCTTCAGGGTGCTAAGTACTTTTCAAAAATTGATCTTCGATCTTAGTACCATCAGTTGAAGATCAGGGAGGCATATATCCCTAAGACTGCTTTTTGAAACCGATATTGTCATTTTGAGTTTTTCGTGATGTCCTTTGATTTGACTAATGCCCCGACGACATTTATGGATCTCATAAATCGGGTATTCCGTCAGTTTTTGGATTTGTTAGTGATTCTGTTTATCAATATTTTGGTATGTTCCAAGAGCAAGGAGGACCATGTTGATCATCTCCATCTTATATTGCAAACCTTGAAAGATCAACGGTTGTATGTGAAGTTCTCAAAGTGTGATTTCTGGTTAAATTTTATGACTTATCTGGGTTATGTTGTTTCTAGTGAAAGGATCAAGATGGATCCACAGAAAGTTGTAGTGGTTAAAGAGTGGCCTAGACCCACGACTCCAACTGACATTCGGAGTTTCTTGGGTTTAGCCAATTATTATAGAAGGTTTGTGGAAAGTTTCTATTTTATTGCTTCCCCATTGACTAATTTGACTCAAAAAAATGTGAAGTTCTTGTGGTTTGATGCTTGTGAGGGTAGTTTTAAAAAGTTGAAGGATAAGTTAACTTTGGCTCCAGTCTTGACACTACCTGCGGGTACTGATGGTTTTATGGTTTATTGTGATACATCTCAGATGGGACTGGGTTGTGTATTGATGCAGCATGGCAAGGTAGTTGATATGCTTCCAGAAATATGAAATTTCATAAGAATTATCCAATTGTTAGTTGTGGTATTTACATTAAAGATCTTGCGAAATATTTGTATGGGGTCTATGTAGACTTTTATTCTAATCATAAAAGCCTGCGATACGTATTCACTTAGAAAGAGATAAATCTCAGGCAAAGGAGGCGGCTTGAGTTGCTAAAGGACTATGACATAAGTCTTCACTACCACCCGTTTAAATCTAACATAGTTATTGATGGTCTTAATAGGTTGTCCATGGGAAGCTTATCTCATATGGATGAGGAAAAGTAGGATTTGGTGAAGGATATTCACCATTTAGCTAATCTAGAAGTTCGTATCTTGGATTTCGAGGATAGTGGTGTAATTGTTAAAGAGATGGCAAAGTCAACTCTTGGGGGGAGGTAAAGGAGAAGCAAGTGTTGGACCCTATCTTGATGCAAATCAGGAATGATATAGGTTGGCAGAAAGTGATGGTTTTAGAGATTGGTGGTGATGGTACCTTAAGGTACCAAGGTAGATTATATGTTCTCGGTGTTGATGCATTGAGGGAGAAAATTTTGACTGAAGCTCATGAGTTGCGTTATACGATTCATCCTAGTTCAACAAAAATGTATCATGATCTCAAAGAGATTTATTGGTAGAATAATATAAAGTGAGATGTGGCCAATTTTGTAGGTAAGTGCATGCTATGTCAGCAAGTGAAGATGGAGCACTTGAGGTCGGGTAGGTTGACTCAAGAGATTTAGTTGTCTGTATGAAAATAGGAAATAATTAATATGGATTTTATTGTCGATTTTCTGCGGTCTCATCAGCAATTTGATTCAATTTGGGTCATCGTGGATAGGATGACTAAGTCCGTTCATTTCTTGCCAATGAGGACAAATTTTTTCGTTGAGGACTACGCAAAGATGTATATCCAAGAAATAGTGAAGTTGCATGATAAACCACTTTCTATCCTTTCTAATTGAGGTACTCGATTTTTATCTAACTTTTGGAGGTCGTTCTGGTGAGGTTTAGGGACTAACCCTTAGTAGCTCTTTCCACCTGCAGACGGATGGACAGGCGGAATGGATAATTTAGTTCTTGGAAGACATGCTTCAGGCTTGTGTATTTGATTATGGTGGTAGTTGGGTTAATAAATTACCTCTCATATAATTTGTTTACAATAACAATTATCACTCTAACATTGGTATGGCTCTATTTGAGGTCTTGTATTATAGGAGGTGTAGGTCAACTATTGGGTGGTTTGAGGTTGGTGAAAATAAGTTATTTGGCCTTGATTTGGTTCACCAAGCAATGGAAAAGGTGAAGGTGATTGGGATAGGATTAAGACCGTCCAAAGTCACCAAAAATCTTATGTGCACATGAGGCAAAGGGAATTGGAAATTAATGTTGGTGAGTAGGTGTTCTTTGAGGTGTCTCCCATAAAAGGAGTGATGCGGTTTGGAAGGAAGGGGAAGCTCAGCCCCCGTTATGTCGGTCCATACTAGGTTTTGAAGAGGGTTGGTAGTGTTGCATATGAATTTGAGTTTCCTTCTAGTTTGAGCTCCATTCATCCGATGTTTCATGTTTCGATATTAAGAAAGTGTGTGGCTGATCCTTCGATGGTCGTTCCTTTGGAAAAGGTGGGCATTTCAAATTCCTTGTCCTATGAGGAATTCCCAATTGAGATTTTGGATCGGCAAGTTCGTTAGTTGGGACCAAGGATGTGACTTAAGGTAAAGGTTATTTGGAGGAAACAAAAGGTTGAGGAAGCTACTTGGGAAACCGAGGAAGACATGAAGTCCAAGTATCTATTCTTGCTCCCCGTTTAGGATAATCATGCTTGAGGTATGTGTATTTCTTAAAATTCTTGATTTCTGACTTTATTAAATGAAATTGAAATTTCCTTGGTATCCTTGTTTTTTGTCTTTGTTAAAGGTAAGTGTGGTTATGTTTGGGGTCAAATAATACTAATAAGTGCTTTGTCCTGTAACTTGAGGACGAATGATTCAAAGGGGGAGTACGTAACGCTCTAGGTTTTTGGTCCTTGAAATTTTCTGAAATTTCCCTACTAGTCGTAGGGAGTCTTGACGAGTTGTTGGACCCAATCGCAACCTAAATAGTATGTGTGTGACTAATTTCTGCTCTGAGTACGAGTGGCTCACTAAGAGTCGTAAAGAAACATTACGAGTCATTAAGAGAAAGTCGTAGAATGTCCAGTGTATACATTAAGTGAGTTCTGTGTTGACTACGACTGGACCCTACAAGTCGTAGGGTCCCATTATGAGTCATATTATTTGAGTCGCAAGGTCAATAGAGTATGAGTGCCCTGGAGACTGTCTTAGCTATGACTCGTAGTTATGAGTCGTAACGAGTTCCTAAGTCATTAACGACTAAATTTTAGCTTTTAATTTGAGGGCACTTTGGACAATTTTCTTGTTAACCAATTAAAACCCCACGTTCATAAAGTACTCAAGGGGGTTATTTCTCATTCATAAAGTAATCAAACACTCTCAGAACTCTCTCAAGTCTCTCAATAAAGATACTTAAGGTTTCCAAGAAGAAGGCCATCCAAGGGCTCAAGGGTTGAATTCTTTTTGTGAAACTTGGTATTTCATACGTGTTACTCTTCCCTAATTGCTAATTTGTTGAAATAATATGTTTTAAAGTGCTTCTCACATAGTATTGATTTTGGTTTTGAAACATGGGTTGAGGGTTTTGAATGTTTGTTGTTGAATAATGTTTCTCATGGTTTATACATGATTGTTTATGCTTTAATTTTAGTTTTAAACTCCTGGGGTGCATGGGAATGGTGATTGAACTAGGGGATTGTGATTTTCCCCAACTTAAAACTTTTGAAGTGGTTATGACCTCAACCCCATATTGTGAAATTGGTTTTGAACATAAAAAATATGCACATTAAACTCTTGAATTATTGCATGATGTGAAAGGTTAATGAAGCATAATGATTTTGAATTGAACCTTATGGGTTGTGTAATTTCCCAAGATAATGTATAATTTAGCCAAGGGGCCTATGAATTCCCTAAATAATGAAATCGTTTTGGCATGTTGATGTTACCTTGCAAGTGTAGTTGGTAGAGATACCAGCAATGTATGCCTAAATGTGATCATGGTTCAATAAATGGGAAGGTGGTTAATTGCCTTAATTAGGCTTTAATGAGGATTGTGTAGCTGAGTTGTTAAAGTAGAGGTCCCGAGGGAAAAACACTAGAAATTACGGTTGCCGATGCGAGGGTCTAAATGACCAGGTGGTTTGAGTCCACCTTATTATTATTATATGACTGAGAGGTTCGAGTCCCTTACATTATATTACATGATTTGGTGTTTGTGTCACCTTGATGTATCAGGAGTTTTGAGTCCCCTATGTTGCATATGTAAACCCTCTAGTTTGTGCGGCTACACGCACTAGGGCCCTACTAGCTAGGGAAGATCTAGGCTCATATAGCCCGTAGGGACCTTCTTTTGTTATGACGATTGAGCTACACAACCCAGGCTAAATTTTAAAGTACATGCTAAGCCTTGTTCTTTATCTCGGCATATTACTTTTATATATATAGTGATGTGATTCATATGGTATTGAAATGACTGTACTTGACATTATTTTATCCCCTATCCCTGAGTTACATTCTAGTATTTACCCCCACTAACCGTCTCTGGATATTGTATCCCCATGAGATGCAGGCTACGGAGATACTTGTACTTTTCCTGCGCAGAGCTAGGTGAATCGTCTCAGTTCATCAGTTCGTTGTGGTGAAGCAGAGAGCTTTCATTCTCCGGAAGGCTTAGTCATTTCATCTATTTCCATTCTTAGATTTGAATTGATAGTTTTTGACGTAAAGCGGGATACAAGATATATATATTCAAGAGATAATCAAGAAATTAAGAAGGTATAAGTAAGAAAGAAAGAATAATTCCATAATTAAAGTAAACTAGAGATGAACAAATGTTGATTTGTGACTCTCTAATTTAAACAAACAATTACATGATTAATTCAAGGGAGAAGAGAATTGAACTCATACATGAATAATCTTACCAAAAGATATTCAAGAGAGATCTAATGTAGAGACAAAGGGATAAACCCACAAACTCATCAAAGAGTGTTCAATCTAAAAAATATAGTCTTTCCAAAATATGTTCTTCATATTCTATTTATACTTTTAGGGTAAGCTAAGATATGAAAAGACATAAATGCCCTTGATTAAATGTGCATCATATTATGACTAAAAAGGATCGTAAAATATCATGTTAATCTTATATTTTGTTGATTCATAGCTTCCATACTCTCTTGAAACACTTTACACTTTTGATGTCAAGTTGAAATCCATCCATGCAATTAGCACTTTTCAAACTTGCATCATTCTCCTCTTGTTGAAAAGAATTCAACCTCAAATTCAAACCTTGCAAATTATAGAGGGGAGTTAGTACCCAAGCCAAAAAAAAAAATAATCTTTCAAGTTACATACCACTCCCAAAATACACACTTTTGTGATAGACCGAAGAATCATGAAGTTTCCTAAAAATCAACTTTTCAAACATAATATCAAGAACTTTACTCAAAAACACATCACAATCATTAAAAAGGTTAAAGAAACTAATAATTTTACACATTAGAACTTTCAAGTTAAAACTAGTTTCTTCAACAACTTGGACCAAATTGTTCCTTAATTCACAATTTAATTGTACTCTTCTAACCACATGATTAAGAAAACTAGTAATATCATCCACAAACCTTAAATATAAATATGTACTTCTGGAATCACACACAAACATCAATTTTAAAAGTTTCTTGTATTTCTCACTTAGTAACTCACAACATGAATCAAATAGCAACATTAAATAATTCTCACTAATCACAATAAAGTTTCTACTTTGAAGGTCAAAGGCATAAAAATTTACCTTCATGTCTTTAAAAAGTTCAAAATTGAGCACTAGCCAGTCAAACAAATCATTCTTGAATTTAGAAGACAAAGATACCTCAAATCTTTTTGTAGCCCAAGAAGATGCTCCAAATAATCTTACCTCATTGTATTTCACAAATATATCAACAAGGTTAGCAAACTCATCAAAATAAAAATTATCACATTTATGCCCATTAATATTTGGAAATGCTTCAAATAGATCATATTTATATTTTCTTGTAGAAGTATTTAAAAATTAATCTCAAATTATATCCTCAAAGTCAAGATTAGAGTAAGTAAATAAATTGACACAAAAGCTAGCATCTATCAATTTACTACTCAAATCACTTGTGCCTCTCTCATTCTTTAAAAGACTTTCTTCAATTTTGGACGACATTTCAACATAAAAAGTACTTTCAACAAACAATTTGGGAGTTAGCTTGCTAACATCCAAACAATTAACACTCTCATATAAGTCACAAGAATTATTTTCACAAATCATGCATTCTTTAAGTTTTGGATCATCACTTTCATCAAGTGCATATGAGTCAACAAGAAATGAATCATTCAATTGAAAATCACCAAAAAGAGAATTGTCAAAAATTTTAAAAATTTGATATTCTTTAAGCTTAAAAAGTCTATGATTACACTTCTCATGCTCCATTTCAAGAGTACTACCACCAAGAACATCCATGTCCTTACAATATAAAGAATTGTTACAATAAAATTCACTTGCAAAGAGACAATCATCATCAATCACATTTTTAGTATTCCGAATAGCTAAAGAAGAAGTATATTCATCTTCATCACAAGAATTCAAGGAAACACTATGTGTTTTCATATTTGACATAACACTAGCTTGAAACATTTTAAGCTCACAATCAATAACAATTTTAGCTCCGCAATCATATTCAACTAGTGTATGGTCATCATTCATTTGTCTATTGACATAAAGTAAAGAATCATCAACCTCACCAAAAGATGGTCTAACATTCACACTCAAGTCACTATCAAGTTCATTTGACGTAACTAAAGAGTTAGGATTAGTCTTTTTACCTTGATGAACACTTAACAAATCTATTTTACCTTGATTTTCTAAAATTAAGTTCACTTTCTTACTTGAATTAGTTCCAACTTGACTTGCTTCTTTCAATTCTTGAATTTCTTTCCATGTTGAGTCGTTCTCTTTGTGCTCTTCTTCAAGAATATTTATAAAAGAAGTGGAAATACTAGAAGAACAAGAATTCAAAGGGTTAGAATTAGAATAAGAAAATCTCTCACTCACATTCTCTTGTTTTTCTATTATCTTGTCTTTTTTTCTCTCACTTGCTTCACTCTTCTTCTTTTCATCTTGTGACAATTTATTTTCATTTTTCAACTCTCTTTTACTTTGTGCTTGTATCCACTCACTCACTTCATTCCAAATATCCTTTCTTTTTTTTCTCTTTCAAATTGTCACTATTCACTCCCTTACTCCTTTTTTCTTTTCTCGCCCACTCATTTCATTAGGAGTACAATAGGCTCCAAGAATCCCTTTTAAGTCATTGGGATGACTCTTCACATTAATTTTCAACTTAGCATCACTAGAAGATCCAAAGACTCTACTTGAATTATTGGAACGACTGTGTACATAAAATTTCAAGTTAGTAGTCTTCACTTTCACTTTCTTGACTTTCTCATTTGTTATTGAAGATTCCTTAACGGCCTTAGGAGTTAAGACATACTTTCATTCCATCAAATCTACAACAACAAACTTTTCCAACTCTCTATCAAACCAAAATTTATTACGATTGAACCAAGGAGCTCCTAAACATACCAAACAAGTAGACAAAAGATAGATATCACACCAAATACCCCCTTGATAGCTTCCATTGTAAACAATGATCTTCATCTCTTTGTCAACCAAACTTCCATCAAATTTATATGGTGAGATTTTTGTATGACAAGGTATATCCAACCACTCAACCAAAGAAGGATCAATAAAGTTGGTATTACACAATTTGTTTACACCTAAGGTGCAATCAAATGTGCAACCACTCTCATACCCCTCCACAATGACTTCAAATTTAGTCAAACCTTCATTAAGCTCATGCTCTTTTTTCTTCTAGAAGCACCACTATAATCATGAAAAATTTCACAACAACTCTTACTAGAAGTAGAATTATAAGATAAAGTTCTCATTTCTCCATTGACATGCAAACCTCCATTGTAACTCCTTGAACCTATATAAGACATAATTAAGACAATGAAAGTGGTTAGTAAATAATCGACCTCACAAGTCACTCCCTCACGTGTATAACTCAAGTGATGGCACTCAATTTTCTTTTCGATCGTGTATACACTCAAAGGTCGTAGGCTTTTATGACCACACTCAAATGATCTCACCACTCAAGGGCATTTCTTAGTATCTTCACGGTTTTACAATCTCAAATAATCTCAAAGTAAGCTTTCAAATATTGGTTCGGAGTAGAGTTTATGTCAATAATAAAGAAGGACAAAACTTACTAACGGACAAGGAATGAATTAAACACACAGTGAAGATAAAAAGAGAAAAGTACGAAAGAAATTGACACGAAATAAAATATGATTTACCCATAAACCAACCAACTAAAATTTTAGAGTTTGGGAAAAAGATGACCCAACTCAAATCAAGTTTACCCAATCAATATGAGACACTTTTAAGAATTACCCAATAGTTTTTGAAGTAAGAAATCAACTCAAACTTTAAAATTTCACTAAAATTCGCACAAGAAAAAATGCCTAATTTTTTAACCCAAAATTGACCCCCAATTCGTTCGTAGATTCCAAAATTGGAAACTCATATAGTTTACCCATGATCAAAACAAATTATATCCACAAGATGAGGGTAAAATTTTTACAAGAAAGCTCAAAAAATTCAAATTTTTGCACTTTAAAAAGTGCTAGAATTTCAGCTGCGAAAATAAGAGAAAATAGGGCAAAATCAAATCCAAATCAAACTTCAAATGCTCTCAAATTTGATATTCAAGCACTTTGAACTATTATCAACAAAACCCAACAACACCTACTTGAAAATTTCTTCAATTTTCAGTTTGATTTTTATTTTTATTTTAAAAAAAAAATTCAAACGATACAAGCCAAGGATTGAGAATTATAGGAACAATTCTTTAGCCTTGCTCTAATACCAATTGATGTCAAACGGGATACAAGATATATAAATTCAAAACATAATCAAGAAATTAAGAAGTGACAAGTAAGAAAGAAAGAATAATTCCACAATTAAAGTAAACTAGAGATGAACAAATGTTGATTTGTGACTCTCTAATTTGAAAAAACAATTACATGATTAATTCAAGGGTGAGGAGAATTGAACTCATACATGAATAATCTTACCAAAAGATATTCAAGAGAGATCTTATGTAGAAACAAAGTGACAAATCCACAAACTGATCAAAGAGTGTTCAATCTAAAAAATGTAGTCTACCAAAAATATGCTCATCATATTCTATTTATACTTCTAGGGTAAGCTAAGATATGAAAAGATATAAATGCCCTTTATTAAATGTACATCATATTATGACTAAAAAGGACCGTAAAATATCATGTTAATCTTCTATTGTGTTGATTCTTAGATTTCATACTCTCTTGAAATACTTCACGTTTTTTATGTCAAGTTGAAATCCATCCATGCAATTAGCACTTTCCAAACTTGCATCATTTTTCATTATCATTGTCATTGTCAGAGTCGGGGACATTTCCCGACCTAGACTGGATTTTGGTTCTTTTGTTAGAAGGTTTTGTTGGATTATTGTGGACTTGGGTGATGTTGGTAAGTTGTTTGGTCAGTTACCGGTTGTTGGTTATAGATGTGATTTAAATATCATTATATTTATTCTTATGCTATCTTATTATATGTTCAGAATTCATTAGATATTGGAGATGTTATGTTCATTTGTTTAGGTGCAGGGGGTGATCTTCGATCCATGTGGTACTTGAGATACCCGTCACGGCCAGGCCATAGTTCGGATCGTGATAGATACGCTGGAAAGAAGACTCAAAAATCTTTAATTTGATATTTCTTGTGCTAAAAACACTTCATAATCAAGGGTTTATGATCTTTTGAAGTTGACTCAAAAGGAACCTCACACTAGAATTTGGTCGAAAGAGGAGTTTTCAATTCAACTACGAGTTAGGGACTTCTCATGACCTTAAAATACATAGTAACCCACTAAGAACATGTATGAACTCTAGGAGTGTTATAGGTGAATTGAGATTTAAGATATGAGATATAGTATATAGGTTTCGAACCCCTCTATGGGTCATATCTAGGAGCTGCAAGCTCGGTAGTTTATATAGAAAGTCATGCGATGGCATTCACCATTCATCTCATCTTCATTGCATTGTTGTATCGCATACTCTTCTTTCATGAATTCTTTAATTTTCTCTGACTCATTTTTAGCTTCATGTACTTTTTGTGTATATTTGTACGTGATCTGTTTTCAGTGTTTATATTAGAACTATTAGTGAAGACACGTGTGAGCTACCATTTGGGACTTTTCTGTTAGTAGGTGACATGCTCATAGCTTTCTTTACTTACTTTATTTTCTCTTTGCTCGGTCGGCCTGTGATGCGTACTGAGTACAAGCGGACTGTACTCACCCTACTATGCCTTTTTGGTGCATATCCCAGTTCAAGTACTATACGTGGAGGTTTCGATTGTAGTTTGATCAAATTTGAGGTGCTGGATCAATCTAGTGTTTAGGGTGGGTTCAAGATCTCATTCTATCTTTTATCTTGTCTTTATTTTGGTTTCAGAGAACTATTTGTATTTCAGTTTCGAATATTATACTGATGCTCTTAAATTATGACTCCAAATTTTGGGTGATTTATGTAACTTCTTTCAGATTCAGCTTTATTTATATTATGTGTAGGCCTAAATTCATTTTATAAGTCTCTCTTTGCTAATTTCATTGCTTGTTGGGTTTTTCTTTACATTTTTGGTGATTAACTTATTTGTCAAGGTTGGACTGCGAGTCTGCGACAAGTTCCATCATGATCTCGTTTCTAAGTAGTGGCATACACGGTATATAGATCTGTGATTAATTAACTGATTATTTTCTCCTTTTTTTTTCAGGATTGGAATAATTTATGCACAATTTCTCTTTCTCTGTTATTTAATAATGTCATCTCATACTAGCAACAGTAATTGTCGTCTCTTGCACATTTAGTCAATTTCCGCACTATTTTTCTACCTTGGGGAGTTGTTTATAGATAGTAAATTTTAATCTATTTACGTAACATTATCTTAATTCTTATTCGAGAATTTTTGTTGATATCTAATCAATAACTTGGTGATATGAGTTATGTATTAGCTTTCGTTATACTATAAGATAGTCCGGTGCACTTAAGCTACCGCTATGCATGGCGTCCGGGGAAGGGCATCACCACAAGTGTGTATTGTACGCAGTCTTACCTTACATTTCTGCTAGAGGCTGTTTCCAAGGCTTGAACTCATGATCTCCTGATCACATGACAATAACTTTACCAGTTACTCCAAAGCTCCCATCAGGTTGCACAAGTTTGTTGACATTAATTTTTCTTAAATGTAATTGTATATAATATGTCATTATGATTAGGTGGTCTAGATTATAGCATATGAAATACATAACAATAATTTGTCATTCGTAAAAAGGAGATTACAGACGGATGCCCAGTTAGCAAATTGCTATATACAGGAAATAATATCTATTCGACCTCACTTTTGCTATTCTCTGGACTTCAAACAATGGCTTCTCTTCTTACTCCATTTGTTGTGAACTGTGAACATATAGCAACTGATGAAGATGTAGGAGTTGGAAGGAGAATCTCACAGGGGACCATATTTATATGACACTTCGGAGCTTATTCTTCACTACTCCATCTCTTCTTCGTTCTTACTCCATCTCATTTCTCTCCTGTCTTTCTGTTTCTCTGTTTGATCATTTCAACCTTTCTGTTTGTAATTTTTCAATCTATTATCAAATTCACCATCTTTTGACAACATAAATGCAGAAATTATTATTGGCAACTTCATTTCAAAGCATGTTTTTTAAGAAAAAAAATTATGCCAAACTTCTCATTTAAAATTAATTAAAATCCTTATTTAATCTTGCTAAGAAATCACAATATTTAACACTTTTTAATCAATTAAATCTTTATCTTACATAAAATTATTAATATATGAAAAAAGTCTAAATTTAGAATTAAATTTGTAAAGAGGTGATATGCTAAAGAATCTTTTGCAATATTAACTATTTGACTTTATAGAGCTGTCAATATGGCCGGTTTAGTCTATTTGGACTAGCCCATACCGACTTTGGAGTTTGACGGATCAGGTCGGACTGACCCATCAATATAACAGGTCAAAAAATAGCAAACTTAATCCATTACACTGTGGGTTGCGGGCCTCCATGGGGCAGCCTACTTTTTAAATAGTATAAATAACATAAATATCAATCCTTTTGGAAGTAATTACACTCTCTCCCACTTTTTTAATTACTTTACTCTCTCCCTTATTAATATACATAACATAGCCGACATATACATAACATTCTGTGTATATATTGGGATTTTTGTAATATGCTTAGGGAGTTGAGATTTTTTGTAATATTGAAAACATAAGTTGTGTATTTGTGTAATTTTTAGTTTTAAATATACTAGTTTAATCGCACGTGTCTCGCACGTGTAATCTTTGATTATTTAAAATTAAATAACTTTATCTTTTGTGGTAGTTTTTAATGACGTGTAAAAAGTTCAAATCACTTCTCAAAGATCCTTCACACTTTAATGTAATAATCTAAACATAACATATATTTTATTGTAAACACATATATATTTTACCACCAAAAGTTTTAAGTGGTTAATGGATCGACATTTTTGCGTTTGTCATGAAGGGAGACACATCCATTTGAATCATATTTGTAGTACAATTAATTTTTACATTTTTTCTATATTTAAAATTTTTTCTTATTTTAAAAGTTAAATCTTTAGAAGAAAAAATTGAGTGCTTACCTAAAACTTTAAAACAATTGATACTTCTTACTATATTTTTCTTATTCTAAATCTTTCATATTTATTAAAAGAAAAATTTCAAGCCACAAAATTTCAAGCCACATGAGCTATACATATTTGAAAGTTAATGATTCCTCACACCTTACACTGGATATTTATTTGATGTGCTGATTCCAATGAAAATTTAAATTTTATATTTGAAATCAAAATAAAAAATAAATCAGAATAAAAGTGAGCAATGATTGTGTCTGAAATTATAAACGATTCATAAATAGAAAGGGACACTAATTAATATTTTAACAGAGTTTAATATAATCTAGCTTGGTGCCATATTAAAAATTAAAAAGCTACAAAGCAAATACATAAGATTTATTGCATCTAATTGTAACGTTAAGACTAACCTGAATATCTTCAAATGAAGGTTAACATGAACTCGAAACTTTCTACATTACATATGGTAATTGAGACAGCATAAATCTCCATGTTGGGAGTGGCAAGTCATTAGATGAAGTTATTTAGTAATACAATTTCAATTGGTAACACACAAATTTCAATTGAAAATCAAAAGAACGACAATAAATCAAAAGTTTTTGCACCAAAAGAATCAACAAATTTAAATAAAACTGTATGAAATATAGGTCATGATCTATAATTTTAAAAAATCAGTCAAATAATGATTAAAAATACGTATATAAAGATAAAAAAAATTATATACTTGTCCAACCTACTGGAGAAGGTATTTGTCCACCGTCGTTCATCGTCCAATAAAAAAAAATCATAAATCAAAAAGGACACTAATTAATATTTTAGAAGAGTTTAATATAATCTAGCTTGACGCCAAATGTTTACTTTGTATTTTTGAAATGAAATCAAATTGTATATATAAATTTAAAGTATCTTTTAAGTACAGTCAAATTTTGTTCTAAATATTCAAAAAATAATATTAGAAAATTAAAATAAATATTATTTTTAAATATTAAGAAAATAGTAATGTCTATAGAACTCCTTAGCTAGTTATGTGCAATATACATGTGATTTTGATTATGAGAATGATAAAAGGGAATAACAAACAGATTTTTATGAATGCAAAAACATGTTTGGTAGCTTGTATCTACACACTATTAACATATTTAATAGTCCTTTGTGATGTTTTTGATGATTTTTTCACTTCCTGTCTCTCTATTTTCTTGCAACATGGTATCACAATAATTTTTAGAACTAAAAGGTGTTGAACTACCAATTAATCAGAAAACTAAAGGTGATGAAATTCTCTATTACTTTCAATAAACTAAAATATAGACCAAAATAAAACTAATTTATATCAATCTAACGATAAACCATTCAATAAATCAACTAATAGACCAAAAGATAACTAATAAAAATTAACCCACAAAAACACTTAGATCAAAGAAAAAATATATTACATAATGTATTTTTCAAAAATTTATGCCAGAAAATACTTATCTTGTATTCCATGGGTTCTAAAAGAGTTAGAGCATTGTATAATGACCTGAAAAAATTAACTAAAATACACATTAGATATATAAGATTGATAAATAAGAAGAAAAGAAACGTACAGATTTTAACAAAATATACAAAATTTCAAAAACCGATAAGAAAAAAGACTCCAAATTAAGATCAGAAAAGAAATAGGAAAACAAAGGCGGAAGAAAAAGTATCAACTACTAATTTATATGTCTTGTTTAATTTGTGATGAGGGATTTAAAATAAGATTTTAAAATATATACATGACCAGACGATTTTTTAAAAGAAAAGTTAGCATCCTCTCAATAAAACTTACCCACAAATTTAGGAATTCAATTGTAAATAGAAACAATTTCTATTTATTTTTTCAAATTTTTTAAATTAATGAAAAATGTATTAGTTGTCATTAATTATGATGACTTCTAATAAGGAAAGGTTTTGCCATAAATATTTAATTAATTTTCAACTCTTAAACATTAAGAAAATAGTGAAAAAGACGATTTTGTCTAAAGTAGACACGTTTAATGAAGGGCAAAAAGTTCAAACAACATTTCTAAGACCTTTCACACTTTTAATATATTACAGATACAGATTACAGATATAGATTAAAGATATAGATTAAATCTTAATTTCAATTTTAAAATATTAATTACATAAATATTTATAATATGATATTAAGTGAAATTACTACTTGTTAATCAAGTCTCAAATTTACAAAAGAAATCCTAATAATCTATGAAATAGGATAACTTTTGACACCAAACTCAAATCAAATAGAGATATTGAAAAACAAACGAAACAGTTAATGAGTAATAATATAACTAGCTAAATGGCAATATTAACCTAATTTTATTTTAATTGATCAAATAAAACACAAAGAAATATCAACATTTAGTCCATTAAAGTGAAAATGAACTCTTAAAAAAAAAACTTTCATCGCACTTATGGCATGTTCAACATCGCCACGTTATTTTCATCAAACATACTTGATTCCTTCAAAAAAAAAATTGTATTTTGTATTTTAATTATTTATATATTTTATAAATATAATTAATATTTAAATATCTATGATGATTCAAATACACTTTGAGTTTGGCTCCTTTTTTTATTTTTAGTATTCTATTATATTTTTAAGTATTTTTTTGACCCACGAGTTAGCCCAACCCATATTATTCAAGCACGATGGGCCAACAAATTTATTCAAACTACCCTAAAAAATCATGATCTTAAAAAAATTATAAAAATAGTAGCTCAACCCTATTAAGTTAAATATTGGGCCGTGCCAGCTCAATTGGCCTGATCCATATTAACGACTCTAATTTGCATGTAGGAATCAATTATTATATTGGTTGAAATGTGAATTCCCCTGAAGATTGCTGAATCTTTTTTCCATTTAGATAGGTGGCTTCACATCCTTAACACGCTGAATCCTATTATTTAGAGGGTGTCATATTTTTATCTTATTACTAGTTTAAGGTATGCGTTCGTACAGGTACTTTACGTTAGTGAGTTTAATTTTATAAAATTATTTTAATATTAAAAAAATATATTTTAATTAATAAATAAATTGATAATTTTATTAAATACAAAAAATACTTAAATAGGCAAAATAAATAAATCTTACTTATTGCCATACATAGTGCTTAAAAGGCTTTTGAAACCTGACCATGATCAGAAAATTAATCGTGAAATTATAGACTAATAAATCACGTAATAGAACTTTTATCAAGAAAATTTTACTTATTAAACATATTTCTAGTAGAAGGTTTGCTTAGAGAGAGTCATGCTTAAATATATGCTACTATAGTAGGCTTGCTCAGAGAAAGTCATGCTTAAATATATGCTATTATTTTACTTCTTCATGTACTACTGTGTCTACTAATAAAGGTTCAATTTGTAGAATACTTAATTTGCATACGCCGTCACATACTATTTCCATTTTATTTGTTACTTTTACTGGGAGAAAGGCTAACATCTTCTGAAATATAGATTTCATATAATACAATTTTTTTGTTTATCTATTCACCATATGAGTGCGAACGGTTAGGAGTAAGGGCATTTTTACTCTAAGATAATGTCAGAGGCATTACAGACATAATAGATAAACAAAAAGTAACATTATATCAAATCATAGATGCAAAATAATTATATAATGTGAACTCGTAAAATGAAGAATTTAGTTAGTCACTTTTCGCATAAAATTCTAAAATTTTGAAGTTCGAAATTCTACTCCGATAAAGAGTAAATATTTTTTCATGGCGAAACTCTCCCTTAAAGAACTTGAATTCTTTTTTATGTCCTTACAAACTCTTTTCAAAATTAGTTGTTTCTGCACTCTGTAACTTGACAAAATCACCGAAGAACATAAATATTTATGACAAACTTACAACAATAATGATTTAATAATTACGACTCCAATCTAAAGCCACAATATCTCAATAATTTAGCTTGAAAGTTGAAAGTGTTGGCTACTTGAAGTCAAGCCTGATGTTGCACCACTTCAGCTTTCATAACTATTCCTCTTAAATTTCTTTGCTAGTTTTATAGCAAGCATGCTCACAAGCCACTTGCCACTTTCATCTTTAACAAGCATGTCATATCCCTCCCTTTTCCCCCCGGCTAAGGAACTTTCTTTAGGTATTCCGAATTGCATTCTGTTAGCTAGCTTTAACATGTCCCTGACAGCATATCTTTCTTTCATATATATAATGTGTCGATACAGTCCTATTGAAATTGAGATTCTTTAAGTCAAGTTAAAAACAATATACATAATTTACTTCATTCACAAATTTGTCATATCAAATCTAATAAAAATAAGAATTCACGAAATAAGAAAAAAAAATCACGAAGTTTCAATAGCATACTCCACATGAATCCTTTTTCTTCAATATCAAAGAATCAATTAATAATTACTTGTATAGATTTATTCATATACTGATAGAAGAAGGTAAGAAAGTAATAACTTTATAAAAACAATAAACATATTCATACGAATAACTTAAAAAGGAAAAGTGTTTCTAATTAATCCAAGTAAAAGCTAAAAGAAAAGGAACGTAAATGTTGGTGAAATTACAATAAAAACACAACTGAAAATTACAAGTGAAGAAAATATAAAAGACTATCTTCTCTTCGGTTGAGGCGTGGATATCTCGCACTTTTTAAGGAGATTCAAGCCCACTACAGCAAATATTTTACCAGTCCAGTAGTAATCTTCCTGACTTGTCCCCTCAAGGATACAACAGCCTTCTCACAATAACTCAACAACTCTGAACAAGAGTTGAGTTCAAAGTTCCACAAAAAGAACACCTCCCTTCAACTAATGAACTCTTTTTTTTTTCTAAGTTTTTGTGAACTCTCTATAATCTTGTTTATTTATGTGTACCAAGCCATGCAAGACTACCTCTATTTATAGGTGAATAAATCTTCCATGCAATGAATAGGAAGAATGAATGATGGTAGTAAAGAGGAAAGATCAATGGCTTAGAGGTTTCATGAGTTACAAGAGTTATATGAGTTACACCACATAAAAGAATAGGGTAATGGAGGAATAAAGAGTGAAAGTTACAAGAGTTGCATGAAACTTATGTCCACTTTCTACCCCACTAAATATTGTGATTAAAGAGACAAATGAATGAAAAGAGAAAACTGAAAACACAGCCATGCCGTGCCTATTAAAAGCCAAGAGAAGCTTAAATGACCCATATCAATATTGGCATAAAGTACCATTGTAAAGTAACAGCAACTATAAAGCTCAATAATGTTGCAAAGCTTTCAAGAATTATGAATTATAATAATATTAAATAATGATAATATTAAAATACAACTTCAATCCCCCACTCATTTTAATATTAACACAAGAGAGTTCACTAGTTGAAGGAAGACTACCATGCATAATGAAGGTGTGCTCTACATTGAACCTCCACTTAGTAAAACAGTATTTTTTACTCCAGAGTCGTAGTGGTCTCAGACTTGAACTATGACTGCTTAAGAGAAATAAAAAAACTTATTGCTTATACATAATAGTCAAGGTGTTGACATGAGTCTTATAGCCAACACATTACGGTCATGTGCTATCCTGATTTCATGAGTGTTTTTTAGAACGAACCTAATTCTCATAGGAAGCGGCCTACCTTCACACTCACATAGGTGAAATCCGTCGAGAGTGCTACTGTAATTTAGCACCCCACTCATATGAGCTATGAATTTTTCATTAAGAGTTTTACAAACTCAACCTCACAATCATTACAGGCAAATGCACTCACACCATAGGGAGGGATAAAAAAGATAGTGCATTTCTTACAACAAGTCATCATATGATTCGTTTTTTCCATTGAATCTGGTTATAGGATCTCTAGTCCCCAAGTTGGGTTTCCTCACATATGACTAAAGATTCAATAGGCTTCAATCTCATCCTCATCAATGTGCTCCAGACATTTTCTCTTGTTAAGGCCTTAGTCAACAGATCTGCAAGATTATCACAAGATTTAACATGATTAATATTAACGGTACCATTTATCAAATATGATCTCACATTACTGTATTTTCTCCATATAGGTCTGTATTTACCGTTGTAATAACGATTTTGAACTCTACCAATTGCAGTGGTGCTATCATAATGAATTAAAATAGGAGGAATTAGTTTTTCAAAATAAGGTATTTGAAATAATAAATCTCTCAACCAATTCGCTTCTTTACTAGCTGAAGCTAAAGCAATTAGTTCAGCTTTCATGGTAGAGTTAGCAATAATTATTTGCTTTTTAGACTTCCAACAAATAACACCACCACCCAAAGTAAAAATATAACCAGTAATGGATAAGGAATCACCTAATAAAGTGTTTCAATCCGCATCACAAAAGCCTTCAAGTACAACAGGATATTTTTTATAGAACAAACCACAATTTTTCGTTCTAATTAAATATCTCATTACTCTCGTTATAGCATGCCACTGTTCAGTACCTGGCTTGCTAGTAAACCTGCCAAGTACTCCTACTGTATATGCAATATCAGGCTTAGTACAGTCAGTCACATATCTCAAACTTTCAATTATGCTAGCATATTCCTTTTGCTTTATAACATCATTTTCACTTTTAACAGGAAATAAGTGAACACTAGAATCAAAAGAAGTAACAACATTTTTGCAATCAAGGAAATTATATTTTTTCAATATTTTCTCAACATAATGTGACTGGTCAAGAAAAATTTCATCACATGTTCTAGTAATTTTTATTCCTAAAATAAAATTTGTCTCACCAAGACCTTTCATATCAAAATGGCTTTTAAGAATATTTTTAGTTTCACCAATAATATTTATGTTAGAGCCAAAGATCAATAAATCATTAACATATAGGCAAATAATAACATGCAAATTATTCCAAAACTTATGATATATGCACTTATCACACTCATTTGTTTTAAATCCATTATCAATCATGCAGGAATCAAACTTTTCATGTCATTGCTTTGATGCCTGTTTTAAGACATATAGGGATTTATTAAGCTTACACACTATGCTTTCTTAGTCAGCCTCAACAAAACATCCAAGTTATTCCATATAAATCTCCTCATTTAGGTCTCCGTTTAAAAAAGCATGTTTTACATTTATTTGGTGAATTTGTAAATGAAAAAATGTAGCAATATCAACTAAAAGTCTAATGGATGTAATTCTTGTTACCTATGAAAGAGAATCAAAAAATTCTAGGCCTTCTAGTTGTTTAAAACCTTTAGCCGCTATCCTAGCTTTGTATTTATCAACATATCCATCCGGTTTTAAATTTTTATGTAAGACTCATTTACATTAAATTATTTTACAACCCGGTGGTAAATCAACTAGCTTCCAAGTTTTATTAAAAATTAGCGATTCCATTCATCATTTACAATCTCTTTCCAGAAAATAGCATCATGCGAAGACAAAGCTTCTTTTAAAGTGAGTGGGTAATCTCCAATGTTAAAGACATAATAATGAGGACCAAAATCTTTTTCTACTCTAGCTCGTTTACTTCTTCTTATCTCAAAATCATCATTTTCTTTATTTTTCAAAGTAGAAGTAGAAGAACTAGGTAGTGACAAAATATTTTTTCAGTCCTATGACTCCCACTATTTTTAGAATCAAAAGGAAATTTATTTTATGAAAAATAGCATCACCTAATTCTATTATCACATTATCTTCAAGATTAAAAAATCTATAGGATATACTATTTGAAGCATAACCAAGAAAAGAACAAGTAGTAACTTTTTTACCCAACTTAGAGATTTTAGGATCCATTAACCTTACATAGTCTAAGCAACCCCAACCTCTTAGATATCCCAAATTTGGCTTATGACCTTTCCACAACTCAAAAAGGTGTTAGTTTGATCTTTTTATGAGGCACACGATTCAACACAAAACAAGCAGTCAAAAGAGCTTCACCTCAAAAACTTAAAGGCGCACAAGACTCAATTAACATAACATTATTTAACTCAACCAAAGTTCTATTCTTCCTTTTTGCTACACCGTTAGATGTAAGATAATAAGGAGGAGGAGTTTCATGAATTATAACTAATGATCTAACAAAAGAATTGAACTCATGTGACTCATATTCACGGCCTCTATCACTTATTCTTTTTATTTTTCTGTTAAACTGATTTTCAACTTCATGAAGAAAAGTTTTAAAATTCTCAAATGCATTACTTTTATTTTTCATTAAGTAAAAATATGTAAACTTAGAAAAATCATCAATGAAAGTAATAAAATATATATTTCCTCCACAAGTTAAAGTTCCACCAAGTTCACAAATATCAGTATGAACTAATTCTAATAATTCAATTTTTTCTTCAACTTGAAAATGAGGCCTTTTTGTGATTTTGGCTTTACTACAAGCCGCATATTTTTCAAAAAAAAAATTTTATCACTAAAATTAATCCTAAACTACTCATGATTCCCAAACAACGATCATTTATATGACACAAATGAGCATGCTAAAAATTATTAGAAGAAAGCATATAAACAGAAGTAGATATTTTATTCATTTCAATATTCAACTTGAACATACCATCACATGCATACCCCTTTCCAACAAAAACATTATTCTTAACAATTACATACTGATCAGATTCAATAATCTGTTTGAAGCCTGTTTTTTTTTTGGCTTCCCATCCGGTGTTCGGTGCCCGTATTGAAGCCCCGACTAGACATCAAATTTTTTCTCATAGAAGAAGTATAAAGTACATTTTTTAATATCAATACCCTTCCAGAAGTAAAACTCAATTCGACATCTCCCATTCTAAGTACTTGAGTTGTGTGTGAATCTCCAAGCATGATGGTTTTGGGCTTCTCAAAATTTTTATATTTTTTAAACCAGTCTTTGTCATAATAGACATGAAGGTTTGCACCAAAGTCAGCCCACCATCCATCAACATTCTCCACTATGTTTATGTCCGTTATCACCGTCATAGTTAATTTTTTGATAACGTTTACCTGAGGTGTAGGCCCACATTTCCGAAATCTACAAAATCGAGCAATATATCCACTCTTGCCACAGACAAAGCACGGTCCTTTTTGTTGTACATGTTTTTTTATTTGCTTGATTGTTTTCACCATTATTGTCCTTGGGATGTCTACCATCTTTTTTCTTAATTTTTTCCTTCTTAGGCTTTAAAGTAGTATTTTTGTTAGTTTCAGGGATAGCATTATTCAAAGAAGTTAAATTTACCTTCGGTGTGGTGTTGTTCTCTTCTATTTGCAAAAGTGCATCTTGGCCCCTTGCTTTTTCTTCCATGCGGATTCTCATTATCAAAGTCTCAAGAGAAGTTTTCTTTTGCTTGTGGTGCATGTTTTTTTGAAATTCCTTCTACGAAAATGGAAGTTTATCAATTATACCACAAACAATAAGGTTATCTCCAATTTTGACTTCCTCGGACCTGAGCTCGCCAACGATCATTCTGAAATCCTGAGCTTGGTTTACCACTGATTTGTTGTCCACCATTTGAAAACGAAAAAATCTGCTAGTTGTATATTTTTTCGCTCCCACCTCCTCAGTGTCATATTTACTCTACAATGATTTTCAATTTTTCTTTTCACTAGAGTAAGTTCTATCATAATAATCATAAAAATTATCAGATAAATAATTAAGTAAAAAAATACTGACGCTTGTAGGAGTCACCATCATATTTTTCAACTTTCTCTTGAAGAGAGATAAATTCATCGTCTGTCATAGAAGAGTTATCTACTTTGTTTGGGTTCTTCTCAGTTAACACATAAGAGACATTAAGAAGACTTAAGTAGAAAAGCACTTTACCCTTCCACCTTTTGAAGTGAGTACCGTTGAACCGAAATGACTTGTTAAGATCTTCTATCTTGACATCCGCAGATTTTTCAGTTGTTGCCATTGATTCTCCTTAAAATTGCTGGTGAAATTATAATAAAAATACAACTAAAAATTTCAAGTGAAGAAAATATAAAAGACTATCTTCTTCTTCTTCGGCTGATGCACGAATATCTGGCTCTCTTTAAGGAGATTCAAGCCCACTGCAGCAAATGTTAAACCGGTCCAGCAGTAATCTTCTTGACTTGTCACCCCAAGGATACAACAGCCTTCTTATAATAACTGAATAACTCTGGACAAAAGTTGAGTTCAAAACTCCACAAAAAGAACACCTTCCTTCAACTAATGAACTCTCTTTTTTTCTAAGTTTTTGTGAACTCTCTATAATCTTGTATATTTATGTGTACTAAAATCATGCAAGACTACCTCTATTTATAGGTGAATAAATCTTTCATGCAATGAGTAGGAAGAATGAATGATGGTAGTAAAGAGGGAAGATCAATGGCTTAGAGGTTTCATGAGTTACAAGAGTTACATGAGTTACACCACATAAGAGAGTAAGGTAATGGAGGAATAAAGAGTGAAAGTTACAAAAGTTACATAAAACTTATGTCCACTTTCTACCCCACTAAATATTGTGATTAAAGAGACAAATGAATGAGAAGAGGAAGCTGAAAACACAGCCATACAACGTGCCTATTAAAAGCCAAAAGAAGCTTAAATGACCCATATCAATATTGGCATAAACTGCCATTGTAAAGTAACAACAACCATAAAGCTCAATAATGCTGCAAAGCTTTCAAGAATTATTCATTATAATAATATTAAATAATAATAATATTAAAATGCAACTTCAGTAAATGTGACTATATTGCATACAAGAACGCAAGTTGAATCATCAAATCTAAATAGAAATACAAATGAAGAAGAAGAAAAGAAAATATATGAAATAAAAAGAGAAGGAAAATTAGAAAAGAACGGCACATGTTATTGATAAACCTAAAACAGATTGCGTGTAAAATATTAATTAAATAAAATTGTATGAGTTTTTATTTACTATATTCTTTAAAGATACAATTATATATATTAATGCTCAAAATTGATTTAGAAGTACAGGGTAAACTATTCGGACTTCTTATATTTTTGTTAGCATATATTACAGATCTCTTAAAATGATAGGAATTTAATGTTGTTGGGAAAGCCAATAACGTGACATGCCCAAAACCAATTGACCATCTGTTTTTTCGAGGAAAGTGGAAAGTCAGGGATTAAAAAAAATTCAATGGACTTACTATTATTTAAATAATGTTGTAAAACTAATAAGTGTGGATGTCCATTACTCTATAAATTACTCCCACTAGTTATCTTCATTATTCTCCTCCATTATGAAGATAACCTTCATCATGACATTATTCTTGTAACCTTACACATTCATAACCTCCTCCGTTATGTTAATGATTAATGTCATATTTATGACAATATGCCTCTATATGACACTATAAATAGAGGCATAAGGGTTCATATTATAAATACTTGTACACTTGAACAATTGAAAGAATGAAAAACTCTCATCTCTTTTCTTGTCTCCTTATTTTTTGTTTACTTCTTCTTTCATATTGCTACTCTTTTAGATTAATTTTAATATGTTATCAGCACGATCACCGTGTACTCATTGACCTTTTATATCAAATTGATGGCAAAAATCCTTCTTATATTATTATCAAAATGATGATTATTATAACTTTGTTCCTTCACGTCCACATATATTTTTAACCACTTGTCTTTTTTCAAACTTATATGCACTGCTACCACATTGATATCAAGAAATTGAGCAAATCAATGTAGCGAATTTTATGACATTACATCAAAAATCTATTATTTTGCCTCGATCATTATAAACATCCATATATTATGTTGGAACTTGAACTTCATCTCCCATAAAGGCTTGTTAGGCCATAATTCAATGGGACTCATATTCAATATCTTATTATCATGGTGCATATCAAAAATTTAACCCGATATCTTACCTTTTTGATGCGATGAAACTTGAATCCACCATCTTACCCTTAATCATTGACAAAAGAAGCCAACTGAATGACAAACTCAATCTTGAGCCTTTGTCATAAACGAATCCCATATATTCTATAGGAAAAACCATCAAGAAAATGACAAAGTATATTTATATTGTCAAATTCACTGATTCTTATGCTTACTGCCAAACTCATTGCATAAAAAAACTTGAGACTCGTGTTGATAACGTATTAAAATTAATCTAAAAGAGTAGCAATATGAAAGAGTGGATAGATAAAATATGCAATTCAAGTATATTAAGTTTCACTTGAAAAGTGATGTTTTGAAATTAGTCCATAGACTAGGGTATAATGTCAGTGGGATATAAATTGATGATTTTGCAAAAAGTAAAATCGTAATATATAAAATACAAATTCTACCTTGAGGCATAAAGATTATTCGCAAAGTCCTGACATTATTGTTTGGAGATGAATGCATATAATAAATGAATGTCGTGTCTAGTTATTAGACAGTAAAGGCAATAGAAATATTTTTGAAGGATTTAAAAGTGACTCAATCCATTGAATATCTTAGTGATTGCGAGATTTCCTACCATAAATAAAGATTAATTTTGATCTCATGAAAATGATTTAAAAATATCATATTAGAGCAATTGGTGCAATTATGTATCCTGCTATTTTTATACATGAGATAATTTTTATTAGTGTGCAGAAAAAATATAATTTCACTTTTATGTGATGCGAGTGAAATCAGATATTATTGATATGGATTTATTATTTCTAATATATATTATCAATGGATTGTTGGTTAAACAAATGCAGGAAAAATATTTGATGTACCATCAATTTAATATCATTTAAATGAAAGTTTTCATAAATAATTAATTGTTGCTACGAACAAGTTCAATGTACAAATGACTTGTGACGATGAGGTCACAATTAAAGTGATTTTCAAGAATTTATTTAGCTGAGTTCAAAGGCTTTGCATATCCAAGAAACAAGAAAGCAACACATGAGGACGATTTCAAAAATGCAACATCTTCATGAATATGATTTGATCATAACAGCACAGTCAATATCAGCATTTGAAAGCTGACATAAAAGATTAGGATGCATCATCCTTGAGAAGTGAAATGATATTTACATCAAGGGAGTAAAATACACGTTGCACTCTTTTTTCCTTGACATAGATTTTGTCCCAATGGATTCTCCTTGCAAGATTTTTAATGAGGCGGCAAACAAACATGTATTATAAGATATCTGTACTCTTTTTCCTTCACTAAAAAATATTTCCACAGTTTTTTTTTCTAGTAAGGTTTTAACGAGGCACATCATCTATGGACATCCAAGGGGGAGTGTTGTAAAACTAATAAGTGTGGATGTCCACTACTCTAGAAATTACTCACACTACTTATCTCCATTATTCTCCTCCATGATGAAAATAACCTTCACCATATCATTATTCTTGTAACCTTACACATTCATAACATCCTCTATTATGTTAATGGTTAATGTCATGTTTATGACAACTTTTGCATGCCTATATATGACACTATAAATAGAGGTATAAAAGTTCATATTGTAAAGACTTGTACACTTGAACAATTGGAACAATGAAAAACTCTCATCTCTTGTCTTGTCTCCTGGTTTTCTGGTTTACTTCTTCTTTCATAGTGCTACTCTTTTAGATTAACTAGTTTAGAATGCACACCCCGCGCGTGTACCTCATTTTAATGAGTTTAATTGTATAGAATCGCTTAAATATTGTAAAAGAAATGTTTTGATTGTAAACAAATTTTTTGATTTTATTAAAAACGAAAGACGCTTAAATAGAAAATTAATGTATTCATACAAAATCAAATAAAAGCACTAAACCAACTCTAACTAAATTAAGAAAAACTACCAATGCTATAGTACGACTAAAAAAAATGAGAAAATGCTCTATTTCCACCTTGAACTATACGCGAAAAGGCTGTGACACACCCGAACTTTAGGAGGGTCCTATTACCCCCGGACTAATTAAAATCGTATTTTTGACAACCTTAGTGCCTACATGGCACATACATGGCACAACACACTGAAGGGTCCATGTAGGCACACGTGTGTGCCACGTAGGCATTAAGATTGTTAAAAATATAATTTTAATTAGTCCAGTAGGTAATAGGATCCTCCTAAAATTCGGGTGTGCCTCAACCTTTTTGTGTATAGTTTAAGGAGAAAATAGGGCATTTTTCCCAAAAAATTAAAGAAACTTTCCGGATATGACATATGGAGCAATTCATATATGCTCTGATGACAATATTAAAACGCAAATTAAGCAGGCGAAATGCTACCGCATTTTTAGCTTGGACATCAAAGGATGAACAACAAAGTTTATGTAAGAGAATCATTCTAGCCACTTCAATCACCCCCATAGCCATGCCAAATGGGGCGATCCTTGCTCTTCAACTAATCGTTGAGCCCATTCAAGAATCGGATTCTCCATCACCTTGTCCTGAATATGCTATAATCTTTTTACTACTACTTTTTATCTATTTGAAACTTAACCTGAACTATAACATCAGAACAGAGCTCGTGAAACATATGTCATCTTAATCATCTTGTACACAAGATCGTTATATGTAAGCTTATTAATACTGAACAATAAACTCATGCAACAATATGTAAGCTTAAAAGAAAGTTATGTGTAGCTTCGTCCATCGCCGAAAAATTATATTGCAAAAAAATCCATTGATATTTTGTTTTTTTCATCATCCATCTTCAAGATACCTACAAAAATCAATGCACCTACAAAATAAATCAAATATTACAAAAATATGTTTCATGACGTAAAAGAATTCCAAATCAAACAATAAAGAACAACTAATGTAAGACTAAAAATAAATACTTTTTGTTCCATATGTTCATTGTAGATACCATTGTATTATTGTAGAAAGGAACAATACTTAGTTTATAGAGGTCCAAAATCTTTTTCTTCAAAAAAAAAATTATCTAAATATGGTAGATATATACTTTTTCCATAAATTATTTATGAACTCCAAATAAACTAAAACTCATATAAATAGGAGTTTTAGATTTTGTTTTTTTTAGACGTTCATGGTTCCTTTTTTAGTTCAACTATGTAGACTTTTGTTTCCTTTTAAATAAAATAAAATATACTTCTTTTCGTGAAAAAAAATCCCATACACGTATGATTATTAAATCTAAAATCTATGGACTTTAGTACATTGTTCAATTATGAAAAATATTTGTTGATTTTAAATTTTTAAAAATTAGAAAAATAGTAGCGTTTTAAAACCTAGTTTATAGGATTTTGTTAGATTACTAATAGGAGTAATTTTAAACCTATTTTTTTAGGATTTGAGTGTAGGCTTAAAATATAGTTTTTCTCTTTCCATTTATTTTAATAAAATTAATTTTTCTAATAACTCTTACCATATATTCTAGGACTTCTTAATTTTTAAATTATATTTTCTATTTACCATATATTTAGGACTCCTTAAGTTTAAATATTATAAAAATTATTAACTAATAATTAAAGAAAAATAGTAAAAAGATGATTCTGTCTAAAATATATACTTTTAATGAAGGACAAAAAGAATTCAAGAACTGAATTCTCCGTCACCTTGGCTTGAATCTGCTATAATCTCTTCACTACTACTTTTTATCTATTTAAAACTTAAATTGAACCATAACATCAGAACAAAACTTGTGAAACATATGCAATCTTAATCACCTTATACACAAGATCATTATATGTAAGCTTATTAAAACTGAACAATAAACTCATGCAACAATATGTAAGCTTAAATGAAAGTTATGTGTTGCTTCGTCCATCACTGGAAAATTATATTGCAAAAAATACCCATTGATAGTTTGTTCTTTTATCATCATACATCTTCAAGATACCTACAAAAATTAATGCACCTACAAAATAAATCAAATATTACAAAAAAATATTTCATGACGTAAAAGAATTCCAAATCAAACAATAAAGAACAACTAATCTGAGATCAAAAATAAATAATTTTTGCTCCGTATGTTCATTGTAAATACCATTGTATTGTTGTAAAAAGAAAGAATTTTGATCAATCAAACATGAAAGAAAATTATAAACACCAAAGAAGAATTAATATACATAGAACTAATGTATACGAAGTCCTAAATAATTAAAATTACTACTATTAAATATTTAAAAATATCTATACGAAGAACTATACAAATTTTCAAATTAATTCATACGTTCAGTACTAATTGGTTTAAAGAAATTCTAAAACTAAAGTGAATGAAAGAAGTCTCCAATAAAAGTGATTTTGATTTTTCGACAACTTACAACAAATAACTACACAAGATGAAGAAAACTTTACTTAAATAGAATTGACGGTAGAAGTTTTCTTTTATTTAAAGTAAAATTATAATTGATTTAGAAGTGTTAAATATTTTAAATAATAGGAGTTATAAATTAAATAGGACACAAATTCTAAAAAACCCCAAGAAAGTATTGATTGATTTTTTTTTCTTCAATTTGAATAATTATTATTTTTAGAAATTTAATTGGAGGAAATATGTGAAAAGACGATTTTGTCTAAAGGAGAGTCTTTTAATGAAGGGTAAAAACTTCAATTCACTTTTCTAAGGGTCTTCACACTTTTAATATATTATAGATTATAATAAATAAATATAAATCCTTTTTTCTATAAGGTAAACTTTTAATTGATTTAAAAGTCTTAAATAGTATGATTTCTTACCTAGATAAAAAAGGAGTGTAATGAATTTGAAATAATAAATACTAGAATAATAATTTAATGATAATTAATTATAGAAAAGAAGTGAAAAGACGATTTTGTCTATTAAAGAATCTTTTAATGAGGGACGAAAAGTTCAAACAATATTTATAAGACCCTTCACACTTTTAATATACTATAGATATCAGGGTCAACTATTATGTGAAGCTAGTGAAGCAACTGCTTCAAGCCTCCAAGTTTTTGGAGCCCCCATTTTTTACTAATTGTATGTGTACATGTTATTTATTTATTGTTTTCAAAAGAAGTATAGCATAAAACCTATAAATATTTACTTCTTTCATTCAAAATACTTGGTATGTTTTACTTTTTGAATTTTAATTTATTTAGTTTTTGAAGATAAATTAAATTATATTAATTCAACATTCTAAAATCAAACATCATATATTCATAAACTACATGAAAAGCTTTGTAAATTTCAATTTTTCAGGTGTGTACAATTTGACACTCTAAAAACGGAACATGACAAATATTTTGATACGAAGCAAGTATAATAAAAAAGAATACTTTTGAAATTATAAATGATAGTACCATTACACCTTTTTTTAGTTAATATGAATTACTCTTTTAGATCCTTACATTTTTTTTTTAGTATAACTCTTTTTGGATCATTTACATTCGACAATTAGAATAAAAGAAGCAAATTATGCGTTCTCTTATCTCCTTCATCTAAGTAAGCAACGATTTGCATATATACATAAAGGGCGGGGGGAGCGGGAGCGATAAGTGTATTTTTTTATTTTTAAATTAAGGCCTCATATTAAAGTTCGGCTTTAAGCCACCAAATTCGTTGAGCCGCCCCTGATAGATATTGATATAGATAGTTAGATAGATAGATAGATATAGATATATACTATGGGAATATACATTGCACATTTGCCACAAGTTATTTAATACAAATCTTGAATTGCTATTGAAAATTTTAAAATGATACAAATATTTTTACAAAATAAAAATCAAAACAATACAAAAAAGTAGCAACTCTTAATTTGAAGTTAAACTTTCTTGTAAACTTAATGTTAATTAGTTATATATATAGTACTCAAATTTAAGGATAAATTAAATACATATTTGAACATACAAAATAAATTAGTTACCTTGTAAAATTAACTATTATCCATGAAAAGCAAAGAATCAAATTTTACATAGATTTAATCCCGTCACGATCGACATAGGTAATTTAAGATAAAGTTTTCTTTGAAGTAGTTACCTGAATACCAAATATAGCTTGTAACAATCTATCTTCAAGGCATACGACAATTCTCACGAGACCTGGAATGTTAATTTACCAACTCATAAATGAATGAGACCCATCAACCAAGCTCACAACTTCATAAGGATATGACTAATAAAGTGGTAAATATTAGATGATAAAATTGTATTTATGAACGATATTGTTTAAAGATATTCTTTTTATTCGGGAGCTTCAAACATATATATTGAATCTCAAAGTTTTAAGACTAAGTTTGAAAATCAAATTATCCAGCTATCTTCTTAATTTTTAGGATGCTTTTTTAAATTCTATATCAATTTTTAAATATTTCTTATATAATTATACCTACTTTAAGTCAGATTTAATGGGTGTTGGAGCACCACAAAATTTAACATACTAGGGGTTTTGGGCTTAGGTGACAAAAGAGTTTTAAAATAATGTGTAGGTAATACAAGTCTTAATTATTTAGTGGTGGTGACAATTACTTTATTATGGATTAAGAAAGTTGGGTAAGTTTGAGAATAGCCCAGAAGTTTTTAAATTTATACTTTGATCCAAATGTTTACCTAATACAATGAGAAACAGAGAAAAAAAAGACGTCTTTCTCTCTCTTCTCATTCATTATTATTTTCTCTTTCTTAGCAATTTTTGTTATTCATTGTTGTTGCTTCTTTATTCATCATCTTCTGCTTCATTATCATTATCTTCTACTTCACTATCATCTTCATTTTCTTCTTATTGACCATTGTCGTTGTTGTTGTTGTTACCGTTACTATTGCTATTTGACCAATTTCTTAGGTGAAATTTTATTTCGTACATCACTTTCCACTTTGACATTGCTTCATAGGAAACTTTGGTAAGTCAAATTATGATTTTTAGTTGAATTTTTCATCTGGGTAGCTGCTATTGTGCTATTTTTGCAACAATTGATAGAACCCGACCATGAATCCAACATAAGAGCCATCTGTTTAAACAGATAAATCATCTATTGCGACAGATGAGACATCTGTTTCAATAGAAGACTGATATGTTGATTCATATAGCCGTAACATGAATTGAACAGATGGTTTATCTGTTCCAATAGATGATTTATCTATTTAAACAGATTAGTTATCTGGTGCAACGTAATTGTTAAACTATTTCAACAGAACCTGAACTTAATTCCAACAAATGTGTTTTCTGTTGCAACAGAAGTTAAACTCGATTCCAACAGATGGTAAAATCTATTACAACATATTAGTAACCTATTGCGATAGAACCTGGCCTCGATTCCAACAAACCATTGTCTGTTGCAACAGGTAAGTCATCTATCGTAACAGGTTAATTACCTGTTGCTACATGTCACTCATCTGTTGGAATCAGCTTCAAAGGTACCTCAGTACTGTAACATCAATCCCAATAGATATATAGTTTGTTGCAATATATAATTCACCTGTTACAACAGATGAATCTTCTATTGAAATCAGCTTCAGGAGCATAACATGAATCCCAACAGGTAAGTAATCTGTTGCGATTGATTACATATCTGTTAGAATTTATTTACGGCACTATGACATCACTATTAATTTTTTTTAACAAATGACTTTATTTAGGTACCACTAATGGAGGGATCAATAATAATAGGGGTGGATTATCATGGTCAATGCATCGAGAAGAGCAATTGATATATATGGCGTTAGAACGAGGGTGAAAAGCTAGAGACCATAGCTATGACAGTCCAAAATGATATTTCGTATGATGATTTTGTGAACTTAATCATCAGTTATTATGGACTGAATTGTCAATCGGAAGAACTCATCATCAGCTACATGCATAGCTCCTTTGAAAATCATAGGGTACTGCCTTTCAAGATAACCGATCAGGTTCAGTTGCATGCTTATCTTAGTGATTCATCAAGGTCGGTATTAAGGGTGTACCTGGTTGGAAATATGAGAGAGAATGAGAAATAAAACATAAAAGAAGAACAACAACAAGACATATTTCATGATATGTTGGATGATCTAGACATGAATATTTCAGATGATGATCTAACACCTATGCCCGTTGATGTGACCAATTCGATGGGTAGTTCTTCTCAATCGACACAGTCTGGAAATATTCAAGACGATGGGATTGACTTTTTTATTAGAATGTTATTCAAGGACAAGAATGAACTATTACCACTTTGTTTATTTCTTGCTTGAAAAGAGATTTCAGATTAAAGAAGGTGATCAATTCAAGCAGTATCTTTTGCTTCAGATGTGCTAATCCAAACTGTAAGTGGTGGTTGAGAGCGGTGAAGTATGCAAGTTCTGATAGATTCATTATTCATAAACATAAAAAGTATCACACATGTGGTTTGAAGCATATCTCAAGCCAAAATCCTCATGCCACGGCAAAGGTCCTCGGTAAATATTTCAGAAGTAGTTTCCCCGAAGGTAAAGGACCTTCAACAAAGGTTATGGCCAATCAACTCCTTACGGAATTGGGTGTCCTGGTTAGTTATTGTAAGATATATACAACCATGGAGATTGCTAAGGACTTGGTTAGGGTGACACAAGAGCATGGGTATGTAGTCCTGGAGGCATACCATTACATGATTGAGTCTACAAATTCCGAAAGTAAGATGACATTGCATGTTGATGAAAATGGAAAGTTCAAGTACTTTTTTGTATCCTATGGTGCTTGGATTCAAGGTTTTCAACATTTGAGAAAAGGAATAGCCATCGATGGTACCTTCTCGAGGAACAGGTATAATGGAGTTCTACTAGCAATGGTGGCACAGGATGTTGAGAATCACATCTTTCCTGTCGGTTTTGGTGCAGCCGACTAGGAATATGATGCCTCTTATGGATTTTTTTTTGAACAACTGTGAAGCTGCGTCGAAGTTACCGAAGCTTTGTATTTTATTTTGGATAGGCATCCAAGTATTCCAAAGATGGGTTCTATTTTCTTCACTTCAGCTTACTTTGGTTGTTGCATCAGGCATCTTGGAGAGAACATTCGGACCAACTATCACAACGAAAGGGTCGTGACCCTTTTTTATAAAGCAACTAAAGCATATAGTAGAGAGGAGTTCTTAGACCATTTCAATTAAATAACATATGTGAATCCCAAGGTAGCAGAATTGCTTATATGTGTCGGTTTTAAGAGATGGAGCCGAACATTCTGTCCGACAGATAGGTACATTCTTATGAATTTAGTGTCTTGTTTGAGTTACAAGTTTAGTAACTATGATGTCGTACTAAATGATTCTTTTGTATAGGTACAATATTATGACATCAAACATAGCTGAATCGATGAATTCTTTGTTTGGTGATGAAAGAGAATTTTCCATCAAGGCTATGTTTGAAGTAATAAACAAGAAGTATGGCCGATTTTTTAACGAATGACGTGTGTAGTTCAAGGGCCCAAAAAGAACCTGATTTGTTCTTGAAATCAAAAAATAATATCAATGAACATCAGTTTGGGGAATAGGTTATTATCTCATAAAATAGCATATAAATTCAGTATCATCGGTCATGGTGATGTTGCCACGGTTGATCCTCAAACAAGATCTTGTAGGTGCAGAGTTTTTGACTTGGACAAATACCCTGTCCACATGCTATGTTAGAGCTTCGATCTTAATATAGTCACAAATATGGAACTAAATTTTACGAACACTCCTCTCAATATTATTCGATGGAAAAATATAAAATGGCATATAGTGGGTATATTACTTCGATGCCTCTCCAAGAATCTTGGGTTGTTCCTGGAGAGTTTATGGGGAGATTAATACCTCCTCCATATATTGACCCAAGCACTATCAAACCGGGAAGAAAGCCATATAAGAGGAGGCATAGAGTTGGAGAATCATTTTCATCAAGAAGAAACAAGTGCTCTGTATGTAAGCGCGCTGGCCACAAAAGAACTACATGCCCGGATCGTAATCACCATGATTGTTGTAATTGTAAAAACTTGTGTTGTTGTTTGTGGTGTACTTTTATGTATTTAAATCATTATTGTGAACGTAATGTTATCATTTATTATATATAAAATATCTTTTCAATAACTTTTGCATCAATAAAAAGAGGCAAAACATGAACTAAACAATACAGCAGACCACAAGTATTTTCAACATATTACCCATGTATGGCAACAGATGGACGTTAGTTGGAAGAACACAACACAATTTCATAAGACTGGT
This sequence comes from Capsicum annuum, assembly GCF_002878395.1. Classification (NCBI taxonomy): domain Eukaryota; kingdom Viridiplantae; phylum Streptophyta; class Magnoliopsida; order Solanales; family Solanaceae; genus Capsicum; species Capsicum annuum. The sequence goes on along the minus strand of NC_061122.1, from coordinate 130,754,346 downwards.
ATATTTTCCTCCAACAGATGATAAATCTATCACAACAGATGGATAATCTGTTGACAGAAACCCAACCGATGACCAATCTATTCCAACACATGGTCCATCTATTGAAAGAACTGAAAATCCAAAAATGTTATTGCTACTGCATTCAAAATTGCTCCTTACCTCCAACCGTCGATATGATAACATGTTTGTTTAGAAGAAGAAATAGACAGAATGAAAATTGAATAAGAATTAAAAAGCCAAAGTTTACTAAAAATAATTTTTTCATTAAATGAAAAATAAAATACATTAGGTATAGATCCGATATAGAAAAATTAAAATACATACGATAAATGAAAAACACATTCTAATTATTATTACTATCATCATCTTTAAAGACAACTGGGCAATCAACTCGCAGCAGAAGGGCCCTCATCGACATCTGTGTCTCGCTGAACATCGTCTCTCTCACGGCAACCAACTCCTCCTGCAGGTCATTAACCTACCTCTGAAGTTCCCGCACCGTGTCACGTAGAATAGCAATGTCCCAAATAGGATCTGTCATATCTAGAACACGCATGAATTGACAAGTGTAAAAAAAAGAGTCAAAATATAATACAACGTATACTATAAACTGGTAGATTTATACTGGATAAAAACTTACCTCAATGATAAAGGAATATGCTCTTTGAAGATAAGTGGTTGAAGATGTCACACGTAAAGAAAAAATGCAAGAAATAAATAAGTTTAGTAGAATGAAAATTAAGAAGGGACCTATCTATAGAGGATTGAATCTAGATGTGTAAGGACAAAAGGCATGTCTGTTAAGATCCATTGTATTAATTACATTTAAACTGGTGGTATTTTTTTCTGTGAAAAGTCGCGACTTTTGCTTTTACATTAATCCTTCTCACCTTTTCAAAATGGTTTTGAGACTTGATAACAGTCGTTATTATTGAGCTATTACAATAGATCGTCCATCTGTCACAACATATTTACCATATATTGCAATAGATTATCTGTATGTGCAATAGATAAGACATCTGTTGCAACATATCTATTAACTATTATGATAGATGGACCAGCTTTTGGAGATGTTTTGATTTCTTCTAATAGCTAATTCATCAGTTGCAACAGATGGAGAATTTAATTCATCAGTTGTTTTGAATATGTTATATAAAACGTCACCACCATTACCTCTTTTTTAGTAGTCATCACATGTGTACAGATAAATAAACACTGTCTGGTCTGTTGCAATAGATTTACCATCTGTTGTAATATATAGATTATCTGTTAGGACAGATGAATCATATATTAGAGGAGATATTTTGATTTCTTCTAATAGTTGATTCATTAGTTACAACAGACAAAGAATTCGATTTATCAGCTGTTTTGAATGTGTTAGATAAAAGTCACTACTCTTCACCTCTTTTTTGATAGTCATCACATCCGTGCAGATGAATAAATAATGTCTAGTCTATCATAATAGTTTAGAATCTGTTGCAACATATGGATTATCTATTTTGACATATGGACCATGTGTTGGAGGAGTTGTTTTGATTTCTTCCAACAGCTGATTCATCAGTTAAAACAGATGGAGATTTCGATTCATCAGCTATTTTAAATGTGTTAAGATAAAAGAGTCATGACTCTTCACATCTTTTTTTTAATAGTCATCACATGTGTTCAGATAAATAAAAAACACTATCTTGATGGGGTAGAAAGAATAAGGTACGTGTAATGGATCCACTTTCATGCATGGGAGTTATGTATTATTGATCAAGCTACCACGACAGACACATATAAAGTGCAATTATTTTGTGAATACAGTTTTGTACCAATTAGACGCTGATTCTTCAAATAAGATCCTGTATTGTATAATTTAGTTTGAAAGAAGCAAACTGATAAGGCCGACGGGCTCCAAGATGGTGGTGTCGATACATTGTTACAATTTGGTCTATGCTTATGTTTTTATGTCAAGTTTAGGGAAGGGTTCAAGTTTTTGGCGGCAGTGTAAATATCCAATAGTGATTAGACAGATTTTAATGGCCCAACGGACTTCTTGAAAGGCCTTTAAAGCCTCACACTACAGCAAACAATGATAGAACCAATAGAAATTCCCCTGGTCTAAATTTATATGGATGGATTACTGGAGGAGACTTTTATACAGCAGAAGGTATTTGGGAGAATACTTGTGCGGGAAGGGGGAGGTGGAGAAGGCCACATATTATCTCAGACCTTGTTTAAGAGAAAACACAGGAATGCAAGTAAGGAAATTCTAGCAAATCTAGCCAATGAAATTGAAATGAGAAACGGTATCCAAATATAAAAATCTGTCAGTTGTTGAAAAAAAAAAAAGAATGGTCAACAAGACTGGAGTTGGACACTTTGCTCGAGAATACAACTAGCAAGAATGTCCTTAATGAAGACTCTCACAAAGTGCAGGACCGAAACTCTAAGGAAGAAATTTCACAAGCACTGTAAATTGATACGATTATCGGTCAGAATTTAAAACTAAACCAACAACTCCTAAATTAAAATTAATGAAAGCCATGATATCAATTTTGAAGTCTAACTTGAATGTCATGCCTTTTGTTTGTGGCTATGATCAGGTCAATGGCAGTAGAAACAAAAAGATCTGAAGTTGGGTAGGTATAATGCCTTGTTGTTTCCACTACCTTTGACCTGACCAGAGCCATAAACAGGAGGCATGGGATGCAAGTTTAACTTGAGAAATTACCACCTTGGCTTGATCCCATATTTTTAATTCCAGGAGTAGTTGGTTCAGCTTTCAATTCTAACCGACAATCTTACCACCTTCCGTGCTCGAAAATCTGCTTCCTTAGAGTTCTAGTCCTATATTTTGTGGGTCTTCATTTAGGCCACGCTCGCTAGTTGTAGTCTCTAACAAAGTGATCAACTCAAGTCCTCTTGACCATTATTTTTTTTCTTCAATGACTGATGGATTATCATTTTTGGATGCACTTTTACATTCGCAGCTCATCAAGTTTTTTCATTTTTCATGTCAATTTCATCAGCCAATTTCTCTACACTTTTCTTTCTTCTCTGTGTTTTCTCTTAAACAAGGTCTGAGATGATATATGGTCTTCTCAACCTCCCCCTTCTCATACAGGTATTCTCCCAAGCACCTACTGTTGTATAATAGTCTCCTCCAGTAACCCATCCATATAAATTTGGAGCAGGGGAATTTCAATTGGTTTGATCACTATTTGTTGTTGTGCAAGGCTTCGGAGGACTTTTAAGAAGTCCATTGAGCCATTAAAATTGGTCCAATCACTATTGGATATTTATTTTACTGCCAAAAACTTGAACCGTTCCCCAAACTTAACATAAAAATATGAGCATAAACAGTCATTAAATTATAACAGGGTATCGACACCACCTACTTGGTCCCTCAGCCTTACCAGTTCGAACCTAACAATCTTAACTGTAAAATGTCATATCTTATTTGAAGAATTAATGCCTAATAGGTAAAGAGCAAACATTCACAAAATTATTGTACTACATGTGTGTTTTCACGATAGGTTGACCAGTAATACATACCCCCTACATATGAAGTGGTTCCATCTACAAGTATCTTATTCCTTCAAACCCATCTTTACTCTAGACTTTAATGTTGGTTGTGCAAAAATGGATCTATTTTTACTTTCTTTTATCTACAAACAAGAGAAATACATTTGATGTCAAACAAAAGAAGAACAAAAAGAACATTACAAAAGGGTGACACAAAATTAAGCGAATCAACAGATGACCAATCTGATGCAACAAATTACCCATCTGCTCAACCGATGAGGCATCTGTTGCAACAAATGGATGACATGTTGAAACAAATGGGTCATCTGTTTGAATAAATCAAACCATCCTTGCTACTAGTTTGATTTCTTCAACCAGTTGCTCTGTCTGTATAAAAGGGTAATACAAAATTAAGTGAATTAATAGATGACCAATCTGATACAACAGATTACCCATCTATTCAATCGATGAGACATTTTTCAACAGATAGAAAAACAACAGTTTGTTCATTTAAGACTTGAAAGTTACCTTTTATTCAATTTTCTCAATAAATAGGAAACTGGTAATGGGTAAATTATTAATAGCAACAAATGTAAATATCTAATTTAAATGACATACAAAGAAGAAGACGAGATGGAAGGAGCAATAGTGAACCATACCTGCAATGTGAAAAAAACAAAGAGATCAGAACATCCAGTTCAATCAATAAAAGATATTGATTGGTTGAGATCTGAAAGGATCCTCATCCAAAAGAAGAGAGAGAAAAAAAAGGAAAAAGGGAAAGAAATAGAATTGAGAATAAAAAAGAGTGATAGATGGGTTGAGTCTTGCTTTACTTTATGGATGAAGGAGAGAGTATTCTTCTAGATATGAGTTTTAAATATTCATTTTGACTTTAGAGGGGCACGAGGAGACGGTGATATTGAAAAGACCATATAAGACTACTAACTCAGGAGATTTTTGAGTTATCCAAGTAATATTTTTTACCACCTTAGTATTTTAACTTTCTTATCTCGAATAGGAAATACCAAAACTGCTTTAAAAATAAAAGGTCTTAAAATATCTAAGTGCAACAAATAACAATTTCTATTAAAAATTTTCAAAGCTCAGTCATCTGTCGCAATAGATGCAACACCTATTTGATAATTTAAAGCAGATGCGTAAAATGTTGCAACAAATGACATAATCTATTTTACTAAATCCAACCAAAAAGACATTTGTTACAACAGGTTAAACATTTATTTTTATACAATTTCAATTGATTTCATATGCTAGACTAATACCTTAATTTATCTCATAGGGTCAACTACAACTTCAATTGAGTCTTTCGGCAATTGAATGATGAGACGATATTGCATTTCTCCCGACCAGAGTCGTCGATCAATCACTCTGAGCTGAACTAATTCTTATTACCTCATATGTTAGACTAATACCTTAATTTAATAATATAGGACTAGGGTTGAGTTCTCATAAGGTCAACTAGAACTTCAATTGAGTCTTTTGGCAATTGCATATGAGACAGTATTGCATTTCTCTCGACCAGAGTCGTCGATCGATCACTCTAAACTGAACTGATTCCTACTACCTCATATGTTTAACTAATACCTTAATTGATTAATCTAAGACTAAGGGTGAGTTCTCATAGTGTTAACTAAAATGGATGGTAGCGCCTATTTGATAATTTACAACAGATGGGTAATCTGTTGCGACATATGACTCAATCCATTTAATAATTTACAATAGATGGGGAACCTGTTGCAACAGATGACATAATCTATTTGCTTATTTACAATAGATGAGTAATCTATTACAACAAATAACTTAATCTGATTGATAACTTACAATAGATGGTTAATCTATTGCAACAGGCTGAATATTTATTTTTATACAATTTCAATTGATTTAACATGTTAGACTAATACCTTAATTGATTAATATAGGACTAGGGGTTAGTTCTCATAGGGTCAACTACAACTTTATTTGAGATTTTCAAAAATTACATGATGAGACGGTATTGTATTCATCCCTAACAGAGTCATCGATCGATCACTCTGAGCTGAACCGATTCTTATTACCTCATATGTTAGACTAATACCTTAATTGATTAATCTAGGATTAGGGGTGAGTTCTCATAGGGTCAACTACAACTTCAATTGAGTCTATCAGAAATTGTATGATAAGACGATATTGTGTTCCCCCGACCAGAGTTGTCAATCGTTCACTCTGAGCTGAACTGATTCTTACTACCTTATATGTTCAACTAATACCTTAATTGATTAATCTAGTATTAGGGGTAAGTTCTCATAGTTTCAACTACAATAGATAGCAGTGACTATTTGATAATTTATAATAGATTGGTAATCTGTTGTGACATGTGACAATCCATTTGATAATTTACAACAGATGGGTAATCTGTCACAACAGATTACTTAATCTGTTTGATAATTTTCAAAGATGTGTATCTGATGCAATAGGTTGAACATTTGTATTTATACAATTTCAATTGATTTCATATACCTAAATTGATTAATCTAGGACTAGGGGTGAGTTCATAGGGTCAACTATAACTTCAATGAAGTCTTTTAGCAATTTCATGATGAGAGGGTTAAAAATTACGCATATCTTTTATAATTTGAAAAAATAATTAAGATCAATTTGGACCAAATTAACATTTTCAAAATTTCTCATTCTTTTCCAAAATATAAATCAACCCATACAAATCATCCATTTGCGAGAAAAATTTTTCGTCATTTCAAATCTCGAGTTCTCTCTCTTTTCTCTTTCTCACTCAATTATACAGTACAGACAACAACTACTCAACAAATTGCTCTACCCTTCACAACGAATCAATTTTTTTCTTATTTCTGACCACATAGGTGCTATGTTTTTACTTTATTCTTTCTTGTATCAGTTATTTTCTTTGTCTTCGTAAGTAACAAAGAGTTCGAGAAGAGTTCTATATTTATTTATTTATTTATAAAAACTAAGGGCTTTTAAGTTAATGATAAAAAATAAACTTTTAGTTGTATTATCTTTGAGAATGGTTTTACAATTTTGAGTTTTGATGGTAAAATCAAAGGAAGAACTTGAGAAAATCCTAGTTTTTGTCGCAGTGTTCTGTTGACTATCGTGGTATTATTAAATGGTGTTTGTGGTGGTGGTGGTGGTTGTCGTCGTCATCGTCAAGGTGGTACTGGTGGTGGAATTTATTGGTGATATTTGTGGGGGCATTAGTTGGTGTATTTGTGGTGGCTATCGGTGGTGTCGATATTTATAGTGTTTGCGGCTTTGGTTGGTGGTGTTTGTGGTACTGGTGTTGTTGGTGTGTCGTTATTGGTGGTGTTTGTAATGTATTTTTTAAAATTTATGCTTACATCAATTGTGATGTAATTTTTGTTTTTCTGTTGTTTATAGGTAAAACATGTCTCTAAAAGAAAAGAAAGTGAAAGTGGATCAACGTGTGACCACCCAAAAAAAAGGCTATAATACAAAGGGATTTGAAGGAGCTTCCTGAACAATCTCAGCCAGAGAAAAGTAAAGCTAAGGAGAGATATGAAAGCAATGTTGAGGGAGGTAGACAAAGGTCTATAGATGGTGATGAAGAAAATGAAAGTGACAAAGAGGAGGAATTGGAGAGTAAGAAAGAGAAAGAAGATGATAATCAACATGATGATAGTGGATCACCAATGAGGTGTGAATTACTATCGACATCCCAGTATGATCCTGTCAAAACTTTTAGTTTTGACAAGTTTCAAGTTGCGATGCTGATAAATAACCAAAAAGCAGAAGAAGAACTAACTGGTGAAATTGTACTTAAATGTCAGATGGGGGAGTAAATTTATTTATTTTAGGAAAATTATAAAGGATGAAAATATAGACGGACTTTTTAAGAAGAGCTGCTTTGGACGCTTCATGTCCATATAAGGATGGTATATGGTCTTCTCAAGTGCAGGATCAATTACTTGGAGAATGATGTAGATCCGAAGGAGGAGTCAAAAAGATGGATGAAATCTGGATCAACTACTACGGCATGTCGTTTTGTTTTGGCTTGCAAGAGTTTGCCATAGTGATGGGCTTGAGATGCCATCGTCCAGAAGAACCACCTATTGCTAAGGGAACACCCTGCAAAAGCTCCAAGGCAAGAAAACGCAAGGAAAAAATAGATGGGTTGTTTGACATTGCTCGATGTGGCTACAAATCATTGAATTTGTTGACAGATCTCATGGATAAAAACATACCAAAGTAGTACAGGGAGCTATTGTGCTTAGTTTGGTTTTCCCATTCAGTTATATTGGCAAGAGACAACAGCAAAGTCATAGAAGATGATTTGTTAGCGTGTGCTGAGGATTTTGATAAATTCAACAATTATCCCTGGGGATATGACAACTTCTACTTGACTGTCAAATATTTACTGACAAAGCTATCCTCAGGGACGACCATATTATACGGCTTTCCTTGGACTTTTATGGTAAAATTAATCACTATTTTAAATCATCCATTAATTTATATTGAATATAGTTATTATAACTTTTTTTTTGCTTGCTTCCTGTTTATAATTTTTAGGCTTGGGCATTTGAAGCTATTCCTTCACTCTGAAAGCAGGTAATGGATTACCCGGATGAGGTTTCTCATTCAAGGATGTTTAGGTGGTTGGCTGTAAAGAGCAACACCAAAATTAAGGAGGTTGATCTCTTTAACCCTCCAGATGATGTAGTAATCTTCTTCAAGTAAAATAATTTTACTCAATGAAAGATATTGAACAGATGTTATATCTGGTGCAACAGATATTATATCTGATATACCAGATGGGACATCTATTATGATAGATTACCCATCCTGTGCCAATCAGTGTAACAGATAGATAATCTGTTATGACAGACGATTAATATCTTGCATCATATTATCCATCTGTTGCTTTGGTTCTCTAAACCCGACTCCTAATAGATTAACCATCTACCTCGCAATAAATGTGTAATCTGATATAATATATTTTTAATACACATACAGATCATCTATTGCATAACATGTAACCCAACAGATTACCTATTTTATGCAACTAGTGCAACAGATTGGTAAGTTGTTACGACAGCTGATTGATATTTTGCATCAGATTATCTATGTGTTACTCTGGTTCTCTAAACCCAACTCAAATGGATTTTAACCATCTACTATACAACAGATGGGTAATCTGATGCAATATATTATTAATTTGTTGCAGAAGTTGACACTGTTAAAATGTAACCCAACTGTGAAAATTATTATATTATATGATTTAAATGTATCTATCTTTTCTTTTCTAGGTTGTGCATCCATGGATCATGCCTACTAAGAAGAAGTCGTTGATGACTTATTATATTACTCTAGGTCATGTTGATACTATAGCAGACCCAACGGTGGAGTTAATAAAGAAGGAATTGGCTGGAGCAACAGCCATAAGAAGAGCAGTTAGGCAAGGTCCGCCTAATGTTGAGGCTCTTCATGACCAACCTACTAAGGCAGATCCAGGTGCTTATTCTAATGCAGTTGTTGGTTTTGGTGGTAGGCATGTTGATTCTACTACCACTCATGATGATGAGCATGTTGATGCTCAAGAAAAAATAAATATGTTTGAAAACACCTCTTTCACCCTTACATAGGTCCCTCTCACCCCTCTTCACCCTCGTGTTCTCGTTGTGAATACGAAGAGTAGAAGGACAGCTAGAATAAACTCTTTGAAAAAGTAGAGGCTATCTCTAAAGCTATTGAGGAATTCAAATCCAAGAGCGTTGTCATACCATCCAAGAAGGTGAGGGAGCCATACACTCTTACAGTATTGGTTAGGAGGAAGTAAACAGCAATAACTAGCGTACTCTCTGATCGAAAATAAAAAAAATTACAACTCCTCCCTCTCCAAAAGCTATTTAAGTTCAAAGTCCATTCAAGAAGGTGGACATATACATGGAAATTGGCACCAAAGAAAAGAGGGATCTGCGAAAGGCCAAGAATGCCAAGCTAGGCGCACCAGATTACCCAGGCCTCCCTTTTCCCCCAAGACTTTTAGATTATGACAGATATGCGTATGCGGTATGAGTACAAGGAAAGTTTACTTTTCCTAACCTAGCTTTTTAATCTACCCCATGAAGAAGAAGAAGCTACGCAACAGATGTGAAATCTATTGCAACAGTTGGGTATTCTAGTGCAACTGGTAGTGGTTTTGTTGTAACTTATTATCCATTTGTTGCATAAGTTACATTGGATTATTGATTTAGAGAACCCTATGAAACAGATGGACCATCTTTACGATTACTAACCTATTTAAAAATTGACTTCTTATATCACCGCATGTTGACAAAATTCTCTGCCTCATGAGGAAAAGGTAATTAACGTACCCAGAAGCTTATGACGCTGCCGATAGGATAATGGACCTTGACTTCTATAAGAAGCTCAATGATACGGATGATCAACTCAATAATTTTGCACTAGATTGTGGTGCAGGATTTGATTTCTTAGTTTCTACATTGGACTAGGATAAAAAAGAAATGATAAAATATGTTAGAGGGGAGAGGCCAAATCCACACGGCAAGAGCAGGACTGAGGCAAAGAGGATTCTTGTAGTCATTAGCATGAAAGACATAAATATCAGGCTATTAAGATACTACTCAAGGAGGGAAAGATCAAAGTTTATGACTGCAATGAACCTGCCATCGGCGAGGTCGATCTTTTTTTCTCGTGTAGCCACTGATAGAGCTGTTACCATCTTGTTGAGAGAGAGTAAACTAATGAATCATTTGCCAAAGGAAGTCTTGATGAAGAAACCACAGGATTTTTATGGTCGAAACAAAGGCATGACCCTTCCAAAAAATGATACCGATTACGCATACGGCTCATATGCTTTTGCAAATATCAAATGTTTGCTGACCGACACAGAAATGTACGAGCCAACAACCTTTCTATGCGGCAACACTGTGGCAAACCTGTAAGAGGTCTGAGCTTATAAGGTACTAACTGGAAGCTTGGAGCCTGTGTATATAGAAGAGCCTGTGAAATAATAATTTTTTATTTCAAGTCACACTTCATTTTACTTTAAATTACATGTGTACATGTAGTGGCAAATAATTTTTCTGATGAAAGTTGAGTTTTTTATAATGCAATAAATTGTCAATTTGTTGTAAAATATATTCTATTTATTCTGGAAGATAGTTTATCTATTGCAGTAGGTTGGTCATCTATTACATTATGCCGATGTTATTTCTATCTAATCTAAGTCTAATTTTTTGCAACAGTGGGAAGACCTGTTTGATAATTTCCAATAGATGATCTAAATTTTACAGCATATGCCTAAACCTATTTGATATTTTGCAACAATTACGTTTGAATATCCATGTGCTTGACAACACCAAACCAGTATCAAATACACCATCATGAAAATTCAGTAATTACGCTTGAATATCCATATGCCTAACAGCACCAAATCAATAGCAATAACGGCAACAATGTAGTATCTTCTTGCTCGATTTTGTTTCTCTTCAGAAGCCTTGACTTTGTTCAACAAACCCCAGGTTACATGATTTGCTTGTGAAGGGTGTCGTTCTTCATACCAACCAAAGTAATCGCATCCACCCAATTTCTATAAAAATAAGAACACAATTACAAAATAATTATAAGTCAATAATTAATCAACTAATTAAATAAAAAAATATTACCTTTGAAATTTTACAAGTAAAAAAACTACGACCTGAATTTGTTGAGTCCAAGAAGTCTTCAATAGAGCTTCATAACCGCACTTATGATTTTAAAAATCGTTATCATAAAAAATAATGGAAGATACGCTCGACATTGTCAAGCTCAGTTGGAAAAAATGAAAAAAAAATGAACAAAAGAAAGACCAAATGCAAATAATTTAAAGAATTTGGATATACAAAAAAAGATGACAATGAAGAATAAGATTTGGGAATTTAGGATTAAATTTTAGAAAGAAGATGAATATATAATACATTAGGGGAAAATGACTATTAGGGGCCAAATCAAACGCCACGTCAGCAAAAATTACCAACCTGACACATTTGATGCCAATTTTATTTTACGTGTTTAAAATGAACACTATCTACTTGACGCCTATTTTATTTTAGGTGTTTGAACCGAACACTGTAGATGGATTTCGTCTTTTTTATTTCAATTCACTTTCACTTATTTTACATGTAGTGGCAATTTTTTATGTCCAATGAAAGTTGAATTTTTATAATGCAACAGGTTTTTCATCCGTTTTAAAGATATTCTATCTGTTCTGACATATAGTTTATCTATTATAATAGGTTGGTCATCTATTGCATTATGTCGATGTTTCTATCTAAGTCTATCTGTTACAACAGTGGAAAGACCTATTTGATAAATTCTAATAGATTACCAACCTGTTGCAACATATGTCTAAATCTGTTCGATATTTTCCAACAGATATACCGTCTGTTGCAACAGATATATTATCAGTTGTAATATTTGAATATAGTATTCCATTTCAATTAATAAGTTCAAATCTAAGGAAAAATTAAAATTCATAGACAAAATAAAATAAATCAAAGCCTTAAGAAATTAGCTAAAATAAATCAACGAATAAATGAAATATAAAAAATTGTTATGGGTATAGATCTCAACAAATACATCAACAATTTAAGTATACATGCAAAGGATTCCTAAGGTAAGGTGAGGTTATTACTTTGACAGACTCAAGCTATAAAGATCTACTCAATATGGACAAGTTCAAGTTGTTCTTCATCCGGTGTTATGGAATTCGGCTTTACTCATCGTGGAACTTTATTATCGCTTACGTATGGTTTATGCGGTTTTTGTTCTTCGTATTTCCATAAAAAAGTAGAGTAGCATATTGTCAATGCTGTTCAGCAATAGCTTCTACATCCACATGGAAAGCCAGAATTGGTCAATACTAATCACGGAGATGCAACAAAATAAAAAAGGGTAACTCGTCTGTTCTAGAAAATCAAACAGGTCTTCCTCCTATTTTAAATTGTCTCAAATAAATTATATTTTTGTTGCAACAATGAATCAAATGTTGGGATAAATTTCTACATGAGGAAGACCTATATGATAATTTCTAATGGATGAACCATCTATTGCAAGATATAACTCATCTGTTGTAGCAGATAGGTCATCTGTTGGTACAAATAAAAATGGTATGAAGAGCTATTTGATTTGCTAAATCAGATGAGACATATGTCATAATAGATACTTTATCTGGTGCAACAAGTTAGTCAACTGTTGCAACAGATGTATATATATCTGTTTGATAATTTTCAGCAAATGTGTCATCTGTTGAAACAAAAATGTCTGTTTGTTAGTTGGAAGACATATATATTCACCTTCTTCAGCCCGTGTTGCTCTCCTTTGGACATTGTACATTGCTCAGTACAACACATGGACAGAGGAGTTGCAATTTTGATTTTTTGAATGCTTGTCAATGCCTTGGAAATCACTTTTCTTCTCCTCTTAGTCTTAATCTCTAATAGAGTGGATGAAAATAAAATCCTCTTTGATGGAATGACACCATTCTTAGATGTCAATTCCTTTATAGAAGTAGTTAATGCATTAATAGCATTAATCACTACATCATGTTTCGTCCTACAGTCTTGACATTTACATGCAAAACATTTGCTGGGTGAGGCAAAATCTGTATAACTAGTATGATTATACTTATAATGGTTTGTTTTAAATACTGTAAGAAGAGCATCATTAGCACCAGCAACAACACCACTACCACTAACAACAACTCCATCACCACTAAAACCATCAACAACAATAAGCCTACCCTCTAAAATTATTTTTCTTGTAATGGTTGTTGCTCCAAACAATTTTATTTTTATTTTGTTGATAACCTTAGGGTCCGATAAAGTTTGCACAGACCGTAAAGTAAGAAAAAATGGCATATTCAACTCTCGATTGGTCGAAACTAGCGACGGATGCATAATCTAACATAAATCATTACATATATTAATATGATGATTAGATCATTCAAAAAAATCATTAATTAAAATAAAAACTTAATTATAATTATACTTACTGCATCCTTCGGGGGGTTGAAGAGATCAAGAAATTTTACATTTTTATCAGTTTTGGCCGACAACTATTTCAAGATTCTTGGACAGGAAACTTCTTCCTAGTAGTTCACTTGTTGTCTCAAATAAGGAATGGCTTCAAACGGCTAAGCCTATAAAATAACTTCAATAAATCAAAACCATTATTGAGTAAAAAAATGAATGATATCATAATAAAAGAAATAAATATTTACTATGAAATCCCATGAAAATCCATACAAGTTGACTGTCTTTGGCGCTAAAAAGTCAACAAATATTTAACAGTCATTTTAAAGCTTTCATAATCGTAAGGATAGCTGTTAAACTCCTCAAGATCCTCGAAGAACTTTATTAAACCAACACTTATGTTGTTGTTAATGTCTCTCATCCAAAGAATATTATGTACAAACCAAACCAAGAACAATGACTGCTTGTGCTTTTTTAAAAGTCCTTTACCTTTCAACGCTTCTATCAAATTTTTGTTTTTGAAGCTTGGACCAACAATGGACACCAGGTCATAACGATCACACGACTTGCCTTTGCCTTTTTTGGGTGTACAGGGTATTTTTTTTTAGTTAGAATAGGTATAACTTGAGAAAGGAGATAATATTTTAGTCCAGTAACTATGGCAAACTCCTTTCAACCAAACCAAACAGTCATGCTACAGTAATTTATCCACACCTCATCATCTTATCTTTGTTTTCATACATAAACCTATGTTTGAGAAGTTTATTTACCATTTTTATTTGGAAACGAGCATTGTTGTCCTCTGGCAAATCAAAATATTTTTTAAACCAGCTGTCCCTGAGATAAGGATCCAATTTTTATTCTTGAAGTATTTTTTTAAAGGCATCAAAATATTTTCTCATGGCGGACTTAACCACGAAATCACCCGTTAAATCTGTGGTACCATCACATTGCATTCTTACAGGATAACGATCAATGCTGAAGGTTTTGACCAACTCTTTGGCGGAAGGGCTATTAGCATTTGGATCATGTCTTTTGAAATATTTCTCTTTCCCGTGTTCATCATATTCTACTCCTGATTGAGATAACGCTTGTAAAGCAAGCTCATAGAGAGGTGGATGTAGACTAGCTGCTTCACCTGTTCCTTTACTTAGACTTGATTCGATTTTTGTTTTTTTGAGAGACATATTATCTAAAGTTAATAGGAACATAAAAAAAATATATCATAGTTGATTAATGCATCATTAAAAAGGGATAACAGTAAATCTAAGGAACAAAACAGTAAAATAATACTTCCAACAAATCACTTATTTATTGCACTAAGTAGTATATCTATTGCAGTATATAACAAACCTGTTGCGGCGAACGAGCAATCTGTTGCAACAATACATAATATATCACTCATCTTTTAAGACAGATGAATAATCTGTGCAACAAATCACACATTATTGTAATATATGAGTAATCTGTTGGAATAGTTAAATAGCCTGTTGCAACAGATGAGTAATCTGTTATAACAATATAAAACATATCACTCATCTATTGAAAAAATAAATGGTCTATGCAGCAGATCATATATATGTTGCAACATCATCTATTGCAATATATGATTGATCTGTTGGTATAGTTAAATAACCTGTAGCAACAACTGAGTAATCTATTGCGATAATACAAAATATATCACTCATCTATTGAGAAAGATGAATGGTCTGTAAAATAGATCACACATCTATTGTAATATAAAAATAATATGTTGGAACAGTTAACTAGCCTGCAGTAACAACTGAGTAATCAGTTATGACAATATAAAATATATCACTCATCTATTGAGAAAGATGAATGGTCTGTGCAACAGGTCACACATCTATTGCAACACATAACCTGTTGGAAGAGTTAATAGAATTTTATCTAACAAGAGGTTCATCTGTTGCATTAGATCATTAATTTGATGGTTCTTCCATTGCATCAGATGGTTAATCACTTGAAACATATTGTTAATCTGTTGTAATATATGGTTAATCTGTTTCATCAGATAGTTAAACTGTTGCATCATATGCTAAATTTGTTGCATCAGATGATTAATTTGTTGAATTAGAATTTTAATCTGATGGTTCCTCTGGTGCATCAAATGGTTGATATGTTACATTGTATGACAAATTTGTTGCATCAGATGGTTAATATGTTGTACCAAATAGATAATCTATTGGAGAAAATAAAAAATAGTAGCATGATTTTATTCAACAGAAAAATAGCAATATCATCATTTTTACCAAGAACAAGACAAATCAACACAAATTATTGTTTTATTTATATAAACACAAACAACATATCAAACTTCAAAAAAATGCAATAAATAACAAAAAATCATAATTCACTTTGAAAAGAGAAGAAAAAAATACCAGAAATTAGAGTTTTATTCAGACCACATTTCAAATTAAAGCAACAAATATTGAAATTGTTAACCAATACTATAAGAGAACTTGGCTCAAGTTCCTCACTTTCTTCAAAACTAAAAAGGTCATAAATTTTTACATGTGAAATAAGAAAAGAAATGATGATGAATTTGAAGTTGTTATAGCCAAAGAGCAAGGCTTATACGTCGATTGAAGATTGAAGAATTTGAAGTTGTTGTGGCCAGAGAGCAAGGTTGTCACATTGATTGAAGGTTGAAGTCGAAAAGGAACTTGAAGCCCAACTATTTGTCATCGGATGTTGAAGTCGCCGAGGATTGAAAGAAGAAATTTACAGAACTGTTGGTTGGGCGAGAGTTGAGAGAAACTGTCGAGAGAAAAAAAAAAGACTGGTTGATTTGAATTAAAGAGGGGAACTCGAAGCCTAACTATTTATCATCAAAGGTTGAAGTCGCCGAGGATTGAAAGAAGAATTTTGCAGAGCTGTTGGTTGGGAGAGAGTTGAGAGAAGCTGTCGAGAGAGAGGAGAAAGACTGGTTGATTTGGATTGAAGAAGGGTGTGGGTTGGGTTAATTTATATTTTTGAAAAGATTAGAAAGTTTTGAAAATATTAATCAAGTACACAATTAACTTAATCAAGTTTCCTAATGATGTTTGACCCTTTACATCTTTCCTTCAATTTTCTCAACATACCATTCCACAACAAGTGAATATAAGAATACATAATAGATGGCTAGTATATGAAAATTAAAAATCTCAAACCAACAAAAAGAAAATTCAAAAACACATGTTTTGAATTCATTAATCGAATATAAACTTTTTTCTCTTCTCTATGGGGATAAAGAAAAGTTTGCGCCAGAATGAGAACATAGCTTAAAAAGGGAATGTAAGAGATATGAGTTGTGACACAGACATAGACCCTTCAAGCAGAATCATAGTTGAAACTTCTTCACCTTCTACTGGAATTGTCGTAAATTCCATTCCCCTTTTTCATGTTTTTCGAACCAACATACATAATCTCTTTTCTCCCTTACCAGAACTTTGATATGTTGTTCTCTGCATTAAATTGTCAGTGGACCTTACCATACTATTATTAAGAATTTATAACTTCTTTTATAAAAGGACTTGCAAATCAAACAGAAACTAAAAAGCTATATATTATAGAACTTCTACACCTAAAAAGTAGGCTAAATATTAGAAATTAATATTTGAATTTTTCATATTATATTATAGAAATCCTAAAGGATAAATATGAATAAGAATATTTTAACAGGTTTCATATATCCATATTTTCAATAGTTTTGTACTATTAAAACTACATAAACGTAGGATCTACTTTTTTCTCTTTCACCTTTTTTTTTTGGAAAAATCACATACCCCATAACCATAAAATTAGGAACTGTTATAAATATATTTACATTATAGTAAATGTCTATCAAGATCTAATAAGATCTAGTTGATGTAGAATTTGAAGTATCTATCTTTTAGTCAGAAACTAGGAGTATTTTTCCCTATAAATAGAGGGGTTTTATTCATTATATTCTCAATCTTATGATCTCTCATCCCTCAAGAGAAATAAAGAAGCGTCCCTCTTCTCTCTATTTATTCTTCTTGTTCTTTCTTAATATTTTATAACACATTATCAGTACGAGACTCTATCAAACAAGGGGAGATTATAAATCTAAAGATAATTTCAAGGTTGGTAATTCCTTATGTTATCTGTCTTTTGCTACTAATAATATAATTACTGTTGGATTCAAGGAAAAATAATTAGTTTGGAACTATTTATGTTTTAAATTTATTCCTCGAGAGCAGTATTATCAAAAGGGATGCTAACATGTTGAGTTCAAGTCTCATTGATTTATGCCTAAGATGCCTTTATATGGGTAAGACACTGAGTTTGAATCTCAATGCACCATATTGATGATATTATAATGGCTAAGGCAAAATAATGTGTTTTTGATGAAAAGTCATGAAACTTGTCCATTGAATATGCTCCATTCCAAGAAGTGAATGTGGTAGCAATATATGATAAGTCTGAAAGATAACAATTTGTTCCATTCTTAAAGTGAATGTGGTAGCAATATAGAGAAATTCTCTCTAGTATATTTATGCCTTGATTTACTCCTAAAGTGGCAATATCATGAAAGAGGTTATAAGCTATCAAAATTTGATAGACTTAGGGAACTATTATATTTTATTTCCCAGGAATGAAGATTTTGATTGTTTTAATACAAACGTGCACTTGATTATGATGGTATCACAACTCACCTCCGAAAGAGGCAGAATAGTAAATCTGCAATTTATTCATATAATAGTAAATCAGAAATTTACTAAAGTATAGGGTACATGTCATGGTAAACTTGAAGTTTACTAGAATAAAAGTTCATAAATTGACATGAACTATTACGACATCTCAAAGATGTGCATACTGAGTATTGAACATGTATTGAAGAAATTAGAAAACTTCATTACTTTTAATATTGCTTGTTCTCATGATAAGCTGGTTGGACCAACTAATTTTGAGATTTGATCCCTTAAAATTTGAAAAGTATAAAAGGTGAATAACGGCTCGTTCACCTATCATGTGGTATGTTGAAAAGATGCATCAATAAGATGATCACATGTACATTCATTCTCAACCTGCAGTTTGACATTCATAAAGTTGCTAGCTCAATAAAATTGAGTTAAGAACATAACTTTTAGATTGTATATTCAAGATAATTCATCTTGATGATGATACTTGGCATTGAATGCCTTCGATAAATAGCTAAACCATTGCTAATAAGAACAAAACATCATGTGTTGGTCTAAAATATGATATGTTGTATACAATAGAATTAGTTTATATTAGACTAATAAATTATGATTATTTCTTCCTTCTCAATTGGTTCAAGGTCAAGAACCAAATATTCCATCTAATAGTTTTGATGTGCGGTATACGATTAATGAATATACCATGATGCACAAAGATGGATTTCTCAAAAAAGATGGAGGATGTATGTTAGTTTTTCTAACATAAGAGAGAGATTATAAGCAGCTATGAAGTATATTAGGAATTATCACCAGATCCTCATTCAAAAGATAATTCAAGTCAAATGTCGAAAGCATCTCATATTTAATTTGTAAGTGCTCCTATTTTGTGTCCCTAAAGGACAAAGTCTATGCATACATGAAGCGTGGTAGACCAATCCGTTCCAAATAAAATAATTCTTGAAAAGAATTTAGAGTAAATAATCATAATAAGAAGGCAATGTGATCTTGAAGAGCCTATTCCATAATACTTCATGAAACCTTATGAAAGGTTCAGGTACCTAAAAATAATAAAGTGATGAGATCTCAAAATGTTATGTTGCATTGTGAATCGATATAAAATGATATATCATTAATATCTTTGATACAATATTGGCGCAATATTGGGAGAGATTATGAGGATCTGAATTTTATGTTTATTTAAGTATACTGGCATAGAAATATTTATAAAGTGACATGAAAGGATGTATCTCGGTAAGCGTAAAACTTATTTGATTTTCAATCGGTAAGCGTAAAACTTATTTGATTTTCAATTCAAACATATGAAGATATCACATGTGAAATACTGGATTTTGTCACTTGACAAAATTTATAGGAAAACTTCTTTAAGGATTCAAAATATACAAGTTTCTGGAAAACTTATTGATAATCCTTATATTGTATAAACTTATAGCTTAAAAAAATTATTGAAACTCTTGGAAAGTTTTCAAAGCAATAGATTATTTGCTGAAATAAGAAATATACCGAATAAGATTAGTTATGAAGTATTATATCTTAGTTCAAGTGGTGCACTCATGTATATTGCAAATACTATCAGGCCCGATATAGCCTTTTCAATTAATTTGTTAACAAGGTATATTTTTGCTCCTACTAGGAGACATCAGAATGGGATAAAACACATGATCTTATTTTGTTATAAAAATTACAGTCCCGATCTTATTGGTCATGCTGATGTTGGGTACTTATCTGACTCACATAAAGCTCGGTCTCAAACAGGCTATGTGTTCATATATGGTGGTACTGCCATATCTGGAGATATACAAAGCAGTCTATCGTAGCCACGTCATTGAATTATACTAAGATAATAGTTATTCATGAAGAAAGACGAGAATATATATGGTTGAGGTCCATGATACATCTCATTCAAGAAAAATATGGTGTGAAATATGACAATTTACCCATAATTTTATACATAGATAATGCAGCATACATAACACATCTTAATGGAGGATTCATAAAAAGAGATAGAACGAAGCACATTTTGCCAAAGCATCTCTACATACATGAGATACAAAAGAATGGTGATAATAACATGCAACAGATTCGTTCAAGTGAAAATTTGGCTGATTTATTCACCAAATCATCTCCAATTACAACTTTCAAGAAAATGTTGCACAAGATTGGGATGCAAAAGTTCAAGGATGTTCTCATTGGGGTGAGTTGATATGCGTTGTACTCTTTTTCCCTAAAGAGGTTTTGTTCCACTGGGTTTTTCTTGTAAGATTTTTAATGAGGCAACCTATATGCGTATTGTTAGAGATGTGTACTCTTTTTCCATCACTAGATTTTTTTTCCACTAGGTTTTTTCTAGTAACGTTTTAACGAGGCACATTATCTATCTAGACATTCAAGGGGGATTATAAGTATATTTACTTTATAGTAAATGTCTATCAAGATCTAATAAGATCTAGTTGATAGCTATCAAGATTTGAAGTATCTGTCTTTTAGCCAGAAACAAGGAGTATTTTCTCCTATAAATAGAGGGATTTTATTCAGTGTATTCTCAATCTTATGATCTCTCATCCCTCAAGAGAAATAAAGAAGCATCCCTCTTCTCTCTATTTATTCTTGTTGTTCTCTATTTATATTTCATAACAGGAACTTAGTTTTAGTAGAAAACCTTTCCCATTTATGCATGCAGCTGACTTTTTCTAAAAGCCATCTTTTTTTCCTCCCATTTATTTATTCAATCAAATATTTTTAAAAAAAAATCATATATTTATTAATTGGAGGTGAAAAGATAATTTTTTTGAAGCGAAGACTTTTAATAAACGGAAAAAAGTTCAAACAATATTTCTAGGAACCTTCACACTTTTAATATAGTTTAGGGTACGTGTGTTGCATGTGTATCAAGAGTTAATTAAGAATAAATGTATATGAAAATAAATTATTTTGTATAAGTTATTTTATTAAGTACAAAATTTTTAAAAAGATGTAAAATTTTGAAGATAAAAAAATGTAGTTAATTAAATAGGAAGTTACTCAATATACTTATTTCTTAATTCTAAAAGCATTTTGTTTTTACGAATAACTATTTCTATTCTCAGGATTCTATACTTTTATCAAAATTGAGGAAAATTTAGATGATTATAAATCTTTAACATGCTATACAATATTTGGTAGGTGCATTAGAAATAAATAATTGATGTATTAATGGTTAATTCAAATATAGACTTGATATATATTTGTAATCTATGTAAAATGTAATTTTCGGTAAAATAATCTGTACACGTATACTATTTTCATCATCATTCTCAGAATTTTATTTCATATGTATTTCTTTTTTATAAAATAATATTTTGACCTATTATGTTCTATTCCCCATTATTTCAATTATAGGACACATTTTTTCTAAAATAAAGAAAAATTAAATGTCAAAAGAATCACACATTTGTCTATTTAGTACAATAATTAAAGATAAAAACTTATTTCACTCCTAATGAAATGATTTAAAACAATAGAAAAATAATTTAAAATATTATAAAATAGCTCATAAACCCATTTCGTGTACAAGAACTTGGGACTATATTCTATCAAGCATTTCAATTTTAAAGCAAAAAATCTATCATATAAGATTTAAAATTAATTAATGTGAAGAAAAAACAAGCTAATGTGATAAAGATTTATTGGTGAATATTTATTTGGCATTTTTTTTTTTATTATTGTTCATTTAGAAAAGGTGAAAAAGAATATATTAGAAAGTTAGGGCTTTAAGCTAAAAGTGACAAAAGAGTTTGAAAATGAGGTGTAGGTGACTCAAGTCTTAATAATTGAGTGGATGTTACAATTAATTTATTATGGATTAAGAAAGTTGGAAAAATTTGAAAATAACCTACAAGTTTTTAAATTTATGCTTCGATCCAAATGTTAGTTAATATAACGGGAAACGAAGGGCAAAAGGGTGCGTTTCTCTCTCTTCTCGTCTGTTGTTGTTTTCTCTCTCTTTGCAATTTTTGTTGTTCATTGTTGTTGCTGCTTTATTCATCATCTTCCGCTTCATTATCATCATCTTCTACTTTATTATCATCTTCATCTTTTTCTTATCAACCATTGTTGTTATTTTTACCACTACTGTTGCTACTTGATCAATTTTTTAGGTGAAATTTTATTTCGTACATCACTTTTCACTTTGTTATTACTTTATAGGTGACTTTGGAAAGTAAAATTATGATTTTTAGTTGAATTTGTCATCTGGGTACACTACTACTGTTGTTTTTTAACAATGGATAGAACTCATTCATAAATACAACATAAGAACCCACAATTTAAACAGATCACTCAGTCTGTTGCAACAGATACATATTATGTTGCAACAGAAGACTCACATGTTGGATTCATGTTTATGGCTCTATAGTTCCCGTAACATGAATCAAATAGATGGTTAATTTATTGCAACGACGTGTTATCTGTTGCAACATATAGTTATTCTGTTGTAATAGATAATTATCTGTTGCAGTAGATGAGAAATTTGTTCCAACAGAATATTTATCTGTTGCAACACAATATGTATCTGTTGCAACACATCTTTATTCTATTGCAACAGATGAGTAATCTTGTTTGGAATAACACAATATAACTCCTGCCACAAACCCAACAGATAACTCATATATTTCAACTCTTACTATTGACATTGGATTCAAATTATTTATTAATCATCGACATGTTTGTTGAGAAGAAAAAATAGACAGAATGAAAATTAAAAAAGAATTGAAACGTCAAAGTTGATCAAACATAATTTTTTTAGTAAAAAAAATAAATAAAAATACATAGGCTAAAAGAAAATAAATAATTTTCCTTCACGAGGTAGGGGATTAAGATCTAGGGATACACCACCCTCCCCAGATCCCACTTGTTGGATTATACTGGGTATGTTGTAGTTTTTATTTTCGTATTTTTATTTAATCAACTTCAATAATTTACTAAGTTCTTAATTAATATGATCTAATAGTGGTCTCTACTTGAGTATTAATGTATGCATTGGGTCAAGTTTTAAGTTTCAACTCTTGCTATTGCTAGTGGATTCAAATTATTTCTTAATCGTCAACATGTTTGTTGAGAAGAAGAAATTGACAGAATGAAAATTAAATAAGAACTAAAATGTCAAAGTCGATTAAACATAAATTTTTTATTAAACAAAAACAAATAAAACTACATAGGCTAAAAGAAAAAAATAATCTAATTATTATCAACATTATTACCAGCCGGTCAATCTTTAACCAGCAGCAGTAACCAAAATCCGAATGTAATACAACGTATACTACCAATTGGGTATATTTACACAAAAAGAAAGAAAAAAACTTACCTGAGTCAGGGAAGAGAAAGTGGTTGAAGGTATAATATGAAAAACAAGATGCAAAAAATAAATTTAGTAGAATGAACGAGTAAGGAGAGACCTATTTATAGAGGATTGAATTTGAATTAGTTAGGCAAAAAGGCGGGATTGTTCACCACCATTTGTTAATTACATACAAACTGGTGACTTTTTGATTACTTTGAAAAGCTATGACTTAATTAAATAAAGCTGTTGACTGACTTTTTGATTATTGTGATAAGTCATTACTTTTCAGCTTATTATTATTAATTAGTTCTTTTCAATAACCGTTTTTATTAAGTTGTGGCAACAAATTCTAAATTTATTGCATTAGATAACCCATTTACAACAACAGATATACTATCTGTTGCATCAGATAACCCATCTGCGACAACAAATATACCATTTATTGCAACAAATCGACAACCTGTTACATCAGATAGTCTATTTATTGCAACATATAATCTATCTTTTTTAATAATCATCATATCATTAATCCAAATTTAGTGACTTTTTTATTATATAAATT
Organism: Capsicum annuum; assembly: GCF_002878395.1. NCBI lineage: Eukaryota > Viridiplantae > Streptophyta > Magnoliopsida > Solanales > Solanaceae > Capsicum > Capsicum annuum. The sequence continues at coordinate 130,730,244 of NC_061122.1, read as the reverse complement.
TTAAAAACAAATTTAAAAATAAAAATGACGAAAAGTCACTACTTGTCGCCTATTTTATATTAAAATCAATTATTCAAATTAAATAACCATTTTTTACAGTTATAAATTGTGTTTATCATTTATTTCCTTATTGTTTTATGTGAAAAAAATGACTTAATTAAATCAAGCTGGTGAGTTTTTGCAAAGAGTCACGACTGTTCACTTTTTTTAAACAGTCATCATATACCTTAGTTAATCCGATGTTGTGACTTTTTAATTATATAATAAATAAATAATTAAAAAATAAATTTAAAAATAAAAATGGTGAAAAGTCACGATCAGTTATTAAAATTAAATAATTATTCTCTTACGGTTATAAATTATGTTTATCATTTATTTCCTTATTATTTATTTACGAACCGTTTTTCATACTAAATAATCAAAAAGTCATGACTTCTCACTCTCAATAACAATAACCTTTTTTTTTATTAATAATCGCATGTTGAAATATATGATCCATCTGTCACAATAGATTAACCATCTATTATAACATATGGCGCATCCGTTGCCACAAACGCTCAATCCCTACCTCCAACCGTCGACATGTTGAGAATAAGGAATAGACAGAATGAAAATTAAGTATTAAATAAAGATTATAAATCCAAAGTTGACCAAACATAGATTTTTGGGTCCATTATATACAAATATATACAATATAAAAACATACCCTTGGGTAGATCCGATATAATAAAAGAAAATACATACGCTAAAAGAAAAAACATAACCTAATTATTATTATTACTATTATTTTTATTATCATTATTGTCAATTGGACCATCATCATCCAGGAGTAGTGGGGCCCTCCTCAGCCTTGCTCTCATGTCGCCCAACTCCCACTGGAGTTCATGAATCTGTCTTTCAAGTTCCTGTAAGGAGTCGTGCAAAATCACCTTGTCCAAATCTGGATCAGTCATATCTAGAAGTCGAGTTATGTATAAATACATCCTTCATTAAATAAAACTGGTTACTTTTTGAATATGTAAATTAAAAAGACTGATCTAAATACAATATTTTATCTTTTATTATATTTCAGAAAGAAAAGAAAATATAAAATAAATCTAACAAATGGGTAACCTGTTGCAAAATATATTATATATGTTTGATAATTTATAATATATTGACAATCTGTTGCAACAGATTGATATATCTGTTTGATTCTTTTCAACAGATAAGTCATATGTTGCAAAAGTTTGATCATCTGTCGTAACAGATATCTATAATTGTTTGATAATTTTAACAAATATTTTATCTATTACAACAGGTTAGTCATCTATTTATTCAAATTAAGCCATAGATGGGCCAGGAAGAATAAGGTGCGTGTAGATGGATGGATCCACTTTTATGTGTGGGAGTAATGTATTATTGATAAGGTCATCAGGACAACACACATAAAGTACAATAATTTTGTGAATGCAGTTTTTAATCGATTAGGCATTGATGATTCAAACAAGATCCTGCATTGTACAGTTTTAGTTTGATAGGTTCAAATTGATGAGGCCGAGGGGCCCATAAAGATGGTGTCAATACCCTATTACGAATTAATGATAGTTTTTGCACATGTTTATGTGTGTCAAGTTTTGAGAAGGGATCAATATTTGGTGTCATTGCAGAGATCCAATAGTGATTGGACTTAACTTTAAGTTTGCATTGGACTCCGAGAAGGCCTTCGAAGCCTCGCGCAGCATCAAACAAGAACGAAAAGCCAATAGAAATTCTCCTGGCCCAAATTTATATGGAAGGGTTATTCGTCCTGACCACTAGCGTGGCACGGTGAAATCACAGAGTACCACTGGCGTAGCACTCCAAAAATTGCAGAGGAGGAGGTCCGTGACATGTTGAAATCGTGGACCATCACTGTTTTGACCCCAAAATTTAGTTTTCTTCCACGTTACCTCTGTGACACATCGCTCATAAAAAGACACATAATTTTTTACTCCTATATCAGATTAAGGCGAAATTGGATATGTTGGAAAAAGACTCAAATACATTTCATTTGGTAGGTCGTAAGGTCCAAATCTCTTCAGAATATAGGAGTTATACTAATTTCAAGTTGACTATAAATAGATTCTATGCAAGAATTTAATCGATAAGAAAGCTCTCAACTTCGCTAGGAGCTAGTAGTTTCTCGTCGCCTTAATTCATGTCCAAATCTCTTCACACACTAAGAAATTTATCTTAACACCTATGTATAATTCGAAAACATTAGATTCGGATCTATACATATTCGATGAATGGGTCGGTTCTTAGATCAGAAATGTAGGGTGTTACATTAGTTCACCACCAATCACTTCTCCATCGATCTTATCATATTCATCATTTGAAATCTGAATTTTTACTAGTTACTAAACCTAAAACCACCATGGAACTTATTACAACACTTGAATCAAACATTTGTAGACTTTCTTCTCTAAGCATACCTAGCAGTTTACAACTCATCTGGAGAACACGTGATAATATCCCCCCTCTTTGAACCGGACCCACGAAATTATGACATTCTGAACCCAAGTATCACTTCTCAAAGAAGAATCCTTAGCCTTCTAAAATAGAAATAGATATATGTATTCTTATTTTTTAAATGTCATATTCTATTTCCCATCATATTTACAGTTGTAAGTTGAAGATCCTTTAAAACTACCTAAGGGATGTTTCAAAATACCATAAGAATTTTCATATAAACTAAGTCAATCACCCAAGTAGTAACAAATCGTAAATTTTGGACACTTGAAAGCCTTCCGTACCTTACTAGAATCTTTCGCGAGATTCTCACTGCATTCGCAAAGAATAAATTTTTACATTGGTTGGCCAAAAAATAACCCTTCTTCACATTCGCAGTGCACCAATCGCATTTGCGTTCGCGAAGAACAACCTCCGCATCAAAAAATCAACAATTATTGTCAGCACTAAAATGGTCATATCTCCCTCATACATATACAAAATGCATCAATTCTTTTTGCATTGGTTTTGTAATTTCAATAAGGATCTAGTGTTATCATTCAAACACCCAAAATAGTTCATTTAATTAAGGTGATACTATTAAAACTCAAAACTCCGAACAAGTATGCAAAACTCATCTAAGACCTCTCGAACACCAACCAATAGTGTAAACCCCTTGTAAAAGACATTCTAGACCTAATGGAATTATCTATACACCTGAACGAGATCATTTTAACCAGATATTGTTCAAAGTCAACTATTAGATTATAAATCTCAAAATTTTCAAACAATCACTTAAAACTCATCTAATAGCTTCGAAAATTAATCAAACGTTCAACTAGACTATATATAACCTTCTGAACCTAGTGGAATTGTCAAAACTTGAAAATTACTTTTCCAACCTCAAAGGTTAACTTTGGTCAATTCTCTAAGTTTTTAACTTTCAAAACTCAAAAACTCATTGGAGTGCCTTGAAACTCGAATCAATAGTCCTAGTAACCTAAAATTCACGTTCCGAAACTGATGGCGCTGACAGAATTTCAATATGAGTTCAACTTCTATGTATGTTGACTTAAGTCAACTGTATCAACTTTCTAACCTTTCAAAACGAAAAAATCACATAATACTCAACCAACCACCTCGAGAATCATGTCATTGAAAAAAACCACCTCTAAAACCATGTCACCCGCACACCACAAATATCATGAGACAGCTATAAGAAAAGGTAAAACGATCAAAATGCTCAAAAACTTAAAACAATCATGAGGGTCGTCACAGTGTCTTTCTTTGCGGACAGATATTCGAGTGCACCGTGATCAGGGTTATTGAAAACTTTAAAAATAATTGTAGTCATTTCTTTAGACATTTAATATAACATTTACCTATGCTTAAGAAAATTTGTACTTCCTCGTTATCAATTTAAATGGCGTACTTATATAATTATAATCATTTTTCAAGAAAAAAAATATCAAACTTAGCTTCTGCTTCAGAAAATTAATATTCCCTCCATGTCAATTTAAGCGTCGGACTTTTCTCAGAAAATTATTATAATCGTTTTAAGATAATTAAAACATCATACTTAGTTTATTCTTAAGAGAGTTAACATTCTCTATGTATCAATTTAAGTGACATAATTTTAGTTATTTTACAAAATTCAAATTAATTTCTAAAACAAAGGCGCAACACTTTAATCGATCTAGGTATTAATTTAAGCTACATACTTTTAGTTATCTTACAAAATTCAAATTATTTTCTAAAACAAAGGCACGACACTTAAATCGATATGGAAGGAATATTAATTTTCTTAAGCATAAGCTTACTGCTATATTTTTGGTTGTCTTAAAAAATGATTAATTATTTTATAAGAATAAAAACAACACTTAAATTGATGAAGGGAATATTAATTTTCTTAAACATAAGCTAAGTGTTTTATTTCTGGTTTCCTTAAAAATGATTATAATTTTATTTCTAAAAAAGAAAGGCACGACACTTGAATTGATATGAGAGGATTATTGATTTTCTTAGGCATAAACTTAATGTCATATTTTTTAAAAAATCACAATAAATATTTGGACTACTCGCCGAATGTTAAACTTTTGTACACGAATTATGAGGACAAACCATCACACAACTAAATAACATGGCTTTAGGTAGCTCTAAATTCTAGTCTCCCAATTCCAGAACTATACCCCTATAAACGAATAGTTTGGAATTCAGAAGTGGAAGAAATTGATTTATCTACTATAAGTAATCAAATTGGCATATTACGAAATAACGCCCCTATTGCTACGGTTGTATATATAGGGATTTTGATGATACGCCTTAATGAACAATGTGATAGTGTTAAAGTTTTGATGAATGATTTTGCAGGAAAAGTTCAAAAAAGTCAAAACTCTCGTTCAGGACTCAAAAAGGAAAAGCACCTCTTAAGATTGAGTTAGATTGTTGTGCATAATTCATGAGTCTTGTTCAGATGTATGAAAAGACATTCAGTACTCAAAAAAGAAGAAAAGCATCTTGGTCTTGTTCTAAGTATATCTTTCTTTTTGATAGAAAGGAGAATTTATTCATTATTTAATATGCCTTGTTCTAAGTATATCTTTCTTTCTGATAGAAAGGAGAATTTATTCATTACTTAATATGCATCATACAAAGTACTAAGCTACGGAATGATATCCATACGGATATTGTCTTGTGGAGTACCATTAATATTACAAATACAGCTACTACGGGAACACTATGCCCTGCCAACTGGGTACTACAGCTAGAAACTACAGGCACACCTTGCCCTGCAAAACGGTTACTACCACTAGAGACTATGGGCTTACATCACCCTGCAAAAAAAGTTCTCACTTTGTCTACTTTAATAATGCTACGAATAAACAAAGGTGGAACTGCCCATTCTTCAAAAGACTGATTTGAATCCTTCTTCCTAACCTCCTTAGCAAGCTTATGTGCAGCCCTATTAAGATTCCTTCCTTCATGGTGCACCAGCGGGTTCTCCAACTACTGAAGAAGATCCCTACACAAGGTTAATACATTATTGTCAAGTACCATGTCGTTAGTGCAAGAAGATGCTAGAATATATGAATCAATAGAAATAGTTATATTTTGGAATTGCATTCATAAGGCAACTTTTAAGCCCAGGTAGAGAGACATTGTTTTAGCTTCTAGGGGTGAAGGAACACTAATTTTAGCATTGAAACCCCATATTCAATTTCCTCTACCATCTCTAAAAACACTGCTGATCATAAGAATCATCTACATTCAATTTCAATCCTTTCGTTGGAGGCATCCAGTGGTAATATTTTTTCCACGGTAGGACTATCAATTTTGCAAATGCTTGTTAAGAAGAAAAATTTCATAGCCCTTTCGTAGGGCTGGTGAGTTGGGATAGGTTTGTTTGTGTTATTAAATAAGGTATCATTTCTACACAACCAATATGCCAAAAGTAAAAAGGAAAAACATCACTCCTGTATTTGTCTACCTGCACATTTTTTATCTTGCTACATTTTTCCAGCCAATCCTCAGTGTTTAGACTCCTTAAAGGTTCGATGATGTACAGTAGATTAGTTTTACTCCAGAAATCTAAGGTTCTTGGGCATTCCATAAAGAGGTGGTTAATAGACTCATATTGGTTACAGTATTTGCAAAGAGGATCCACATACATACTTATATAATGTAAATAGGAGCTTGTGGGAAGCCTTTTATGGTAACAACACCAAATAAAGAACTTAATCTTGGTAGGAAATTTCACCTTCCGAATCTATTTAAATGACCTAATGGGTTCTATAGGAGGGCTGCTAGTTGACAGAAGATGGAGGTAAGCTGAACTAGTTGTAAAGTTACCACTATTCGCTAAAGACCACTTAATTTTGTCTGTCGTGTTAGGGCTATCAGGAATTAGTATGTTGAGGATAGTTTCAATGATTTGTTCAGGTAGTATGTAACCGATGAAACTTAAGTCTCAATTTCCCTGGGTGATTAGGCTACTAATCTTCAAGGTATCCTTATCCAAATTTAATGGGGCATAGAGTAAGAAAGCTAAAGGTTTGTTGAAAGATATCCAAGCATCTTTCCAGAAGCAAATATTTTTGCCATTGCCTAGTTCTCAGTACGAGCACTCACCACAAGTTGCCCATCTATCTATAATGTTCTTCCAAGTACTACTCCCAATTTTACTATAGCAATGGCTATCCACTAAGCTTTTAGCATCTGCATACTTGTGCAGTAGTATTGAGGCCCAAAGAGTGGTGGGCTTAGTGTGGACCCTCCATGCCAGCTTTGCATGAAGGGCTCTATTTCTTAGAGAAGATTTTGTAAACCAAGGCCTTTCAATTCTTAGGTCTCATAATAGTATCTCAATTTAATAAATGAAGCTTTTTCCTTGTATCAGTAGTGCCCCAAATGAAGTTACACTGAATTTTGTCTATTTGCTTAGTAATACCACTAGGTAGCTTAATATATTACATTATATGAGTTGGGATACTGTTAAGAGTGGATTTAGCCAGCGTATTCCTACCAGCAATGTTTAAGAAGTTGCATTTCCATCCTGAAAGTTTCCTTTTTAAATTGTCAATGATGAATTGCAAATCCTTGGAATTGGGCTTAGAATTAAAAATTGGAAATCCCAGGTATTTCCCAAAGTTTCAACAAGGGGTGATATTGAGAATAGAGGTTATATCTTTTCTTGTAGAGTCATTGCAGTTTTTGAGAATGGGATTTTTGATTTTTCAAAGTTAATACTTTGTCCTGACCAATCACAAAAGTTTTCCAGCGTAGTCTTCATGTTTCTACAACTATTCCTATCAGTCATAGACATTAGGACTAAGTCGTCCGCAAAAATAGATGAGATAGGCATGGGACCTTCTAAGATATTTTAATAGGTTCCCATGTGTGGGAACTTAGATCTTGATTGATGTTATGGGATAGCACTTCAATGCACATAATGAAGATATACGGGGACGTGGGATCACCTTGACGAATCCCTCTAGAAGGGCTAAAGAATTCAATCCTGGTGTCGTTGACTAGCACTGCTATAGAGCTTGTACATATGCATGACATAATGAGATTAATAATATTTAGGGGAAAGTTGAAGTAATGCAGAGTATATGATAGCATCGAGGCTGGCCTACTTGCATTAAGATTGACAGGCTTCAATGTGAAACAAGAAGATGCTTACGATGAAAGAAAAAAAACAAGAACGAGCCCAAGAATTATAGAAAAGCATCAGCTAAGTGCTCTACATATCTCACAATTCAAGTCCAAGTCCAAACAGAAGAAGATTGGGCCATATGAGTTTTGATTAAATTTGGGAACTTTTTCTTATTTAGTTAGGAATTTATTTTTTATTTGTCCTAGTTTAAAAATTTCCTAGTTTAAAAGTTTCCTAGTTTAAATTTTCCTAGTTTAAAGTTTCCTAGTTTAAAGTTTTCTAGATTTATTATTTCCATAAAAGTAGGATTCAAATCCCATGCTATTTGGGATAGAATTTTCCCTATATATAGGGATGAATTTTGTTATTTTAAGACAATATTATTATTTATTGAGAGTTTCTCTTATTTACATCTTTGTGTGTGGCTACTTGGGATTTATCTTGCAACCTTATAAGACATATATTTTTAGGAGTTAAGATTAATTCTTAACTTGATATCTTGGGTTTCTATTATAATTCTTAACTTGATATCTTTGATTTATATTAAAGTTAATTAAATAAGGTGATTAGTCTTATATTGTTGTCTTTAATTTCTTTGAAATATGAGTCTAGATCACCTTTTGATCTAAGTTCTTGAAGTGACTCTATTAGTATCATAATTAGTCTTAATCCACTAATTTTGAATACTAAGATCAATTAGGATTCTTAGCACTTATCTCAAAATTGGGGATTTATTCTCAAATTTCATCTATCTTTAATTTCTTGTCTTTAATCTTAGGGTTTCGCTTCTGCATTATTTTCTTGTTTATTAACGTAACACGATTCTTATCAAGTGTTATCAGAGCAGGTTCTATCAAGGTTCCGTTCTTGATAATTCTTGAAATTTTTGTAGCCGAAAAAAAAAGGTTGCTTGCAGATCAAGAAATTCCAAATTTATTGTGTTTCTTATTTTCCAACATTAAGAAGGAAAATCAAGAAGAAGAAAAATTTAGAATTTTTTTATTGGTCTTTTTTCTTGTCTCATCAAACCCAATTTGTCTGGGTATTGATAAATTCTTTTCTTTCTACCTATTACTTCTAAAAAGTTGTTGCTAATAGGATTGAATATATAACTTCTAAAGGATATATCCAAAGATAGTAATTTGAGTGGGAAAAGGACAAGAGAGTGTGAGACCAAAAAGAGAAAAAAGGGCCAAAAGATGAGAGATCTTTATTTTCTTTGATATTATTTTTGAGATATCCCAAACAGGAAAGGATATCGATGTAGGGACTCAAAATCATGACATAGTCAAGGCACTTAGAAAGATCTCCGCTCGACTTGATGCATTAAAGGTCACCACAAATCCATCTAACCCGGTGGATATAACTGATTTGAGGAGAAATATTTTTCATAAAAGGTGTGGGATAAAAGATAATATTTGCTCTATGATTATTGATTTTGAGAGTGGATCTAATGTGATAAGTTCATAAGTGGTGGAGAAGTTGGAACTTACATGCATAAAAAACAATGATTTTGGTGAACTTAAGGCGACTAAGCAATGCATGATTTCTTTCTCAATTGGGAGTTACTCCGATAATGTCCTTTGTAATGTAATTCCATTGCAGGATTATCATATCATGCTTGGGCGTCCATGGCGGTTCGACATGAACGCAAAATTATGATAAGGAAAAGAATAAAGTTTCTCTTGATCTAAACAAAAGAAAATATAAACTTGTATATTTAACTCCATCCCAAGTTTATGAAGATCAGAAAACGTGTGAAAGAAGCAATGAAAAATTTTGAGAGAGAAAAGAATGATAGGAGTAAGGGAGTGCATGTTGATATTCCAATAGAGGAAACAAGAAAGGTTGTGTTGTGTGAAGAGAATGGGATGTCGAGTGAGGTCAAGCGAAAAGAAAAGAAAGATGATCATGAGAGTAATAAAGAGAGGGATAATAATAAGGTAAGGAAAGAAGAACAATGGAGTTTGAGTGAGGTTATTTCTTATTCTAACTCTAACCTTCCTACTTCTTCTTTTAGTTGCTTTGACTCTCTTATAGTTACTCATGGAAAAGTTTGCATTGAAAAGCCTTCATTGGATGAACTAAATACTAAGGTGGTTGAAACTACATGTCTCGTTGAGAAACTGTTTGTTCATGAGAAGGATATAAGTAAAGATAATTATTTTGAACTTATCCAAGATAAGATTCATGACAAGAAGTCCAATAAGGCAGATGTAGATCTAATGCAACGAGCAAGGAAATACGAGGTGATATTATTCCTTTGCTACATAAGATCAAATACATGAAGTTCTTTATTGATAGAGCTAAACTGGAGAGGCACGTATCATTCCCTAGTTCATCTATACGTGAATATTTTGTGATCATACAAGGAAGACAATTTTCTATTGGATGATAATGACCATTTTCTTTATAAAGGTGTTTTTATACATGCAAGGATTAATTGGATTAAGTGGACACATGGTCACTATCTTTTTTTGTTCCTACCATTATTGTTTTCAAGTAATGGATGTTTTTCCCTTTTGCATGTCTTCTTTAATTTTTGAGATTCAAATTCGAGGACGAATTATTTCAAGAAGAATGGAATGATAGCATCGAGGTTGGCCCACCTGTATTAAGATTGACAGGCTTCAATGTGAATCAAGAAGATGCTTATGATGGTAGAAAAATCTAAGAACGATCCCAAGAATTATGGAGAAGCATGGGCTAAGTGCTATACATATCTCACGATCCAAGTCCAAGTCCAAATGGAAGAAGATTGGGCCATATGAGTTTTGATTAAATTTGGGAAATTTTCCTTATTTAGTTAGGGATTTATTTTTTATTTTTTCTAGTTTGAAAGTTTCCTAGTTTAAATTTTCCTAGTTTAAAGTTTCCTAGTTTAAAAGTTTCGTAGTTTAAAGTTTTTTAGATTTATTATTTCCATAAAAGTAGGACTCAAATACCATGCTATTTAGGATAGATTTTATATAGGGATGAATTTTGTTATTTTAAGACAATACTAATATTAATTGAGAGTTTCTCTTGTTTACACCTTTGTGCGTAGCTACTTGGGATTTATGTTGCAACTTTATAAGAGCGATTCTTTATGAGGTAAGATTAATTCTTAACTTGATATCTTTGATTTCTATTAAAGTTAATTAAGATTGACAGGCTTCAACGAAAATCAAGAAGATGCTTATGATGGAAAAAAAATCCAAGAACGAGCCCAAGAATTATAGAGAATCATAGGCTAAGTGCTATACATATCTCACGATTCAAGTCCAAGTCTAAATGGAAGAAGATTCGGTCATATGAGTTTTGATTAAATTTGAGAACTTTTCCTAATTTAGTTAGGGATTTATTTTGATTCTTTCCTAGTTTAAAAGTTTCCTAGTTTAAAGTTTCCTAGATTTATTATTTCCATAAAAGTAAAATTCAAATCCCATGCTATTTGGGATAGGTTTTTCCCTATATAGAGGGATGAATTTTGTTATTTAAGATAATATTATTATTAATTGAGAGTTTCTCTTATTTTCACCTTTGTGTGTGGCTACTTGGGATTTATCTTGCAACATTATAAGAGTGATTCTTTAGGAGGTAAGATTAATTCTTAACTTGATATCTTTATTTTCTATTAAAGTAAATTAAAGAAGATGATTGGTCTTTTTTTCAAAATAGGGGTATAGATTACCTTTGGATCTAAGTTCTTGAATTGACTCTATTAGTATCATAATTAGTCTTAATCCACTAATTTTGAATACTAAGATTAATTAGGATTCTTAATACTTATCTCAAAATTGGGGATTTATTCTCAAATTTCATCTATATTTAATTTCTTGTCTTTAATCTTAGGGTTATTACTTCCGCATTATTTTCTTGTTTATTAATGTAACCCGATTCTTATCAGTATGTCTAATAAAAGACCATTTTGTCTTGTCAAAGGTTTTTTCAAGGTCAATCTTCATGATTAGGCTCCTTTTTTTCCCTTTCATTTTTTAGAAGTGTCGGATGACCTCCTGGATTATTATAGCATTGTCAGAAGCCTTTCTATTTTTAAGCAAACTAGTTTGGCATGGCCCTATAATTTTATCCATTATAAGGCAAAGTCTCCTAGCAATGATTATAATAATGATTATATAAGACATGTTGCAAAGGTTGATAGGACGATAGTTTTTGAGAGTTTGGGCATCTTGTTTTTCGGAATAAGATAGATATGGGTAGAATTGACTTCTTCTTCAATCTTTGATTCATTAAAAGCTATTATTCATAAGTTTTGGATAGATTTTCCCACAACATCCCAATACTTTTGATAGAAGTGCCATCTGGTCCAGGATCCTTCAGGGGTTGGAAAAAGAATGCTGTATTTTTTATTTTCGTTTCTGAAGGTGGGCGTTGCAAGTCTGAGATATCAGATTCAGAAATGAAAACCTTCCCTACATGAACTATGACTTTAGACAAATTAATGTGACTATTTTAGGTGTACGCGCCTTGCGTGTGTACCTCATTTTATTGAGTTCAAACGTTACACTAAATGGGATATTTATTTGAATAATAAATATGAACCCAATAATTAAATTCAATATCTTTGAAAAATTTATTTAATTAAACCTAACCTTCACCAAAAATATTTCTCAAAGCCGATCGTCATTGATCTACCACTTGTAAATTACAACAAAATAGTATGAAGATAGAGACATCAAAATAATATAATTAAATCTAACCTTTATAGAAAATTTTCTCCAAGCAGTCGACACTCATCTACCACTTGTAAACTATAACCAAATAATACGACAATAGAGATATCAAAATAATACAACTAAACTTTATCTTTACACAAAAAAAAATCTCAAAACAAAGATATAAAAACAATACAATTAAACCTAACCTTTACCTAAAAAAGTTCTTCAAAGTCGTTTGGAATTCATCTACCACCTGTAAATTCATCTACGACCTGTAAACTACAATAAAATAATACAATAGTGATCAGAAAACTTTAATTTTGATTAAAATAATTCTTGTCTGGGCAAAAATTTTGACACTAAAGAATGACTTGAATGAAAACAAAGAAGATATATATATACACACACATTGAATTCTATTATGTTGGGTTATAAAATTAAGCATCAACCAATCTAGACATGCAACCGAATCAAGTTAGATGAGCATCAATCATATTTATAGAAGTATTTCCTTAATAGAGTCCTATTTTAGGAGTATTATTCTATCATATTTTGGAAGTATTTTTCTAGTTTATCAGTACAAAGAAAAATATTAATTGATTCTCCTTCCATATATTTTAGGGGTCCCATATATTCCAGGAGTCTATTTAATATAATAAAAATAATTAAAGAAAATAGTGAAAAGACAATTTTGTCTAAAGGAGAGTCTTTTAATGAAGGACAAAAAGTTCAAGTCACTTTTCTAAAGGTCTCCACACTTTTAATATATTATAGATAGATTATAGATTATAAGAAACTTAGATTTAGATTATGACAGTCTTTATATTAATTCATAATTAGAAGTTTTAAATTGTTATTATTATTATTTACACTCCTTGCCCAAAAATGTGGATCTATAGTTTATCCTTGTTTCAACTAAGAAAAAATTATTCAATTATTCAACACAGACATTCACAAAAAAAAAATCATCAAAATCAACTTTACTTATCAATTCAAAACTTCAAAACAAACAAACACAAACTTACATATTCTTGATCCAGTGATCTAAGAAGTTTCAACTCCAATTCTCTAGATCCATTCCAAAAAAAATAACAAACAATAAAGTATCAAAATAAATCAAATCATAAAAATAACAGAATGTAATTCCACAAGTGGAGTCTGCAATATTTGTAATTGTACATAATTTATGAAATATAAAGATGTTATATTAATGTATCTTATCTATATTTGTTATCATCATCGTCAATTCGTCATCCGTCTTCAAGATACCTACAAAAATATTGCAAAATAAATCAAATATTATACTATGATTTTTGAAAGTAAAAGTATTTTTAAATCAAACAACCAAGAACAACCTAAAACCAAAAAATAAAGATTCATCAAAAACATACGATAAATATATATGGTCTAAGAATTTTAGATGAAATAGAATTGAATACATTGCAATTTGCACGTAAAAAGATTTTAATCAACTTTTTATTCTTTTCCAAGTTTAGATAGTAACTTTTACAATAATTATTGTTTAGTTTTTTCACTTTTATAGGACAACTTAATTATTATTTTCCTAATAATTGTATCCTATATTCTTCCTCCTTAATTTTTAAAGTATGACTTAGTGGTTTAAATAAGGAAAATTATGCAAATTTATAGTGTTTTCCTTTTCATGCTTTCTGTTTTTTCCTTCCTTTTGCGTATGATTTTTGTTCTTCTCCTAATGTGATTCTTCATTCTTTCCTTTTATTTGTATGATTTTTGGTTTTTCCTTACTCGAATTTCTTTTTCTTTTTCTTACAATTCTAGTTAATTCAAATTACTAAATAAAAAATATATTAAAAAAAAGTAAAAAGATGATTTTGTCTAAAGCATAGACTTTTAATGAAAGGAAAAAAGTTCAATTCACTTTTCTAAGGATCTTCACACTTTTAATATATTATAGATTAGAGGTGAACAAGTTACTTGTAATACCCGAGAGTACCCCCCTAGATGCCACACGGTGCCTACAGCCCAGAAGGACCACAAGCTAACCCATGATGGTACCTACTGTGAAGCACTGAATAAAATGATAGGGAACATGTGCGGAACTTGACTGAAAATGCCAAAAGGTTTGAATACGAAAAATGTTACTGAATCAAAATTCTGAAAAACATCTTTCTGAAGACAATACTGTAAGACTGTCAATGGCATCTAATAACTGAATAACTGACTGAGAGTGTTCAAAAGCCTCTAATTGACTGACTGTAGAGTTAATGGGACAAACCCCCAACTAAATCCGACTAAATAGAAAAAAATACTGAACTGGTAAGGTAAACTAAGATAAATAAACCATGTCCTCAAAGTATGAGGACTCATCACTGCTAGAGCTGATAATATAGTATGTCTATGCATGATTAGGGAATTGAGAATCCGAACCTATGATATTAAACATCATAGAGCAAGAAATGGGTATACCATCAGTACTTTGAATGTACCGCTATGTTAAATGAAGTTAGGCTAATATGCATGATTTTATGTGCGTGAGTAATAACTGACTGGGTGAATAGCGTGAAGTATAAAGTAAAATGCATGAAATCTGTAAAGACTGAGAATGCATAACTAAGCATAACACATGTTTTGAATACAATCTGTAAACTGAAATACTGAATATTGATAAGAAGATAACTGATATATATATATGCTAGGGTCAGCAAAACTGAAACTGATTATTGAGCTGAATATAGGACTGCGATTGTGGGAGCTATCATCTAACGGACATACCCTAATAAGCAAATTGGGGTCCAACCTGTGACCCCAGTTTGAAGGTTGTCAATATCGTGCCATGGGTATTGACATATGGTTCCGTGGATCCATTAAGCTACTGAACAACCAAGATGTCAAGCCTAAACTGACAGGTGACACCTGGGTAGATTCAAGTCTAAATTGACGGGTGACTCCTCATATCCTACGCTAGTTACATAGTTCTGGAATGCAAGGACTACTACTAACGACTCTGCCTAACTGATGGGAAATCCATCATCTCTGCATTCGCTTGGTGCTAAATCCTACTCCCAATTGAAAGACCTGGAATATTAGATTGACTACTGACTGAAAGATAGGGCTTGTAACTATTCGGTAACCATTCTATAAATACTGAAAAACTAGGTAAGCAGCTAAATTTCAGGTATTCAAACCCCCGAGACTCGATAACCATAATAGCAAGATTGCACTAAAACTTTGAGGACATGATATGTAAGCATTTATTCAAAACTCATTCTTGTAGGCATTTCATCAAACACTTGCAATTCATAGTCCAAGCTAAGCATGTAAATAGCTTTAAAACTTGTAGTAATAGCTTGATTTCACAACCAAAATCACCAATTAAGGTTTAATTCAACGAACAACACCTTTTAAATATGTAGGGATTAATAACAACAACAATTACATGTATACATGGTACAAAATCAAACTTCATAGTGATTCATGGTTAAAATCACAATAATTTGTAAAAATCATGACTTTGAATTTAAAGTTAGGTTCTTGGACTCCGTGGGTGGAAAGGACCCATGTATGAACATTTAACATACCTCAATTGAAAAATCCTTGAAAGTCCTTGGTAGATTTTTATGGGAATTGATCTTGAAAGGTGAAGCTTTAGGGTTTTCTTGGAGAGAAATTTTGGTGAATAATGAGCATACTAGGCTCAAAATAGGTTTAATCTTTTATTTTTCACGACTTAGGGTCTTGGGGAAAGACTAAACTACCCTTGGTAATTTAAAACTCGGAACTAGAAATCCCAATTTTACACTCTGACGCTATGTGGTGCTAACGCATTGCGCCACTAAAAAAGGACGATCCCAATTTTACACCTTCATGCGACACGGTGCTATCACGTTGCATCACTGGAAATGGACGAGTGCAAATTTGCACTCCTCCGAGATGCGGGACCTATCCCACTGCAATTTTTAGCGTAAAACTGGATAATCGTGGTGAGCTACTAGAAAGGGACGAGTGTGATTTTGGGGATCACCGTGACGTGGCATAACCGTTATAAGCTACTGCCTCTCATGAAAAGTGTCATAACTTCTCACCCGAGTATCAGATTTAGGCGAAATTGGTATCGTTGGAAAGCTAATTCAATTATTTATCCGTTGGTGGGTGATGAGCTCAATCGGTAAGTGATATTTTGATTCGTCCAATCGCTAAGAGTTATTTGAGGCCTTAATATACATCAAACTCTCTCATAAAAACTACCAAAGCACTATAATTTATTTCTCATAAGCTTGAAGTATAGTTCTAATATTGGTTTGGATTCATGAGGTATTACAATATCTCCCCCTTGGAAACATTCGTCCTCGAATGAGGTTGGTTATGCTGAGAACACTGAGGAATTAAGATTACATGCTGAAAACGTGATTACGTGACCAAGTTTGAAACCTAACAGGTAACTAAACTAGTTTCGTGAATGCATGAATGATATGAGAATGATATACAGCTGGAATTGAGTATGGAAAAATAAAAATTCTAGGTGAAATTGTTACCTTAGGATGATTCTGAGTTTCCAAAGAAAATATAAGGGTACTTGGTCCGCATATCTGCTTTTGCTTCCCAAGTGGCTCCCTCTACGGATTGGTTCCGCCAAAGAACCTTGAATGGGGGAACTTCTTTTTTCCTTAGTCTACAAATCTAGCGATCAAGGATCTCGACTGGAATTTCTTCATACGAAAGGTTATTCTGAACATCTATGCTTTATAAGAGAACAGCTACAGCTGGATCACCAATACACTTCTTTAACAAAGAGATATGGAATACCAGGTGCACTGATGCTAAGTCTGTTGGCAACTCAAGCTCATAAACCATCTTTACAAAATGGTTCAGAATTCTGTAAGGGCCAACATACCGGGGAATAAGCTTCCCCTTCTTACCAAACCTCTTTACCCCCTTAATAGAAGAGATTTTTAGATAAACAAAATCACCAATCTCAAATTTGAGATCTTTTCTCCTCACATCTACATAAAATTTCTGTCGATTTTGGGTTGTCTTAAGCCTCTCCCTGATTTGCTGAACTTTATCCAAAGCATCAAACACCAAATCGGGCCCTATCAAAGCGGTCTCACCTATATTAAACCAACCAATCTAAGATCTGCATCTTCTTCTATATAGGGCCTCAAAGAAAGTCATCTGAATACTGGAATGATAGTTGTTATTATATGTGAATTCAATCAAAGGCAAGTGGTCATCCCAACTGCCCTTAAAGTCAACGACACACGCTCTCAACATATCCTTAAGGTTTGAATAGTCCTCTCTGCCTGACCATATGTCTGAGGGTGAAAGGCTGTGCTAAGATGAACTTGGGTACCAAGACCCTTCTGGAAAGCTTTCCAAAAATGAGAGGTAAACAGAGTACCACTATCTAAGATGATAGATAGCGAAACACCGTGCAACCTAACCAACTCTCTAATACAGACCTTGGCATAGTCCTCGGCTAAAAAAGAAGTATGGACTGGCAAAGTATGGGTTGATTTGGTCATCCTATCTACAATGACCCAAATCAAATCATGATGACGATGAGTATGAGGAAAACCCGTCATAAAATCTATATTCACTTCCTCCCACTTCCAAGTGGGAATACTGAACTCCTAAATAGACCCATTGGGCCTTTGATGTTCAATCTTTACTTATTCATAAGTAGAGCACTTAGCTACAAACCCTGCAATGTCTCTCTTTATCCCACTCCACTAATAGATTTCCCGCAAATCACGGTACATCTTAGTGGCCCCTGGATTAATAGAGTAATGTATACCATGTGCTTCTAACAGAATCTGCTGTCTCAAGTTGACTACACACGGCACACACAGCCTACCCTAGAAACGTAACACACCATCTCCCCCTTGGGAGAAAATCTCTACTTTTTAATTTCTAACTAACTCCTTCAACTTAACCAGACTGGGATCCCTATCTAGCTTCTCTTTCACTTCGGCAACCAAAGAAGATATTGAACTATTCTACACCCATACACTGCCCTCAGTTGAGTCAACCAAATGAACACCTAATCTAGCCAACTGATTAACTTCCCAAACTCCTAATCACAGTACATCTTAGTGGCCCCGAGATGAATAGAGTAATGTGCACCATGTGCTTCTACAAGAATCCACTGCCTCAAGTCGACTACACACGACACACACAGCCTACCCTAGAAACGTAACACACCATCTCCCCCTTAGGAGAAAACCTCTACTTTCTGATTTCTAACTAACTCCTTCAACTTAACCAGACTGGGATCCCTATCCTGCTTCTCTTTCACTTCAGCAACCAAAGAAGATTTCAAACTATTCTGTACCCATACACGACCCTCAGCTGAGTCAACCAAACGAACACCTAATCTAGCCAACTGATGAACTTCCTAAACTAACTCTTTCTTACCATTCTCAATGTGAACAATACTATCCATAGACAGTCTACTAAGGGCATCTGCTACTATATTGGCCTCGCCCAAATGATATAGAAGACTCATGTGATAATCTTCCAACAACTTCAACCACCTCCTCTGGCGCAAGTTCAAATTTTTCTGCGAAAATACATATTGCAAGCTTTTATGATCTGTGAACACATCAACATACACCCCATACAAATAGCGCCTCCATATCTTTAAAGCGAACACCACAGTTGCTAGTTCCAGATCGTGGGTAGGGTAATTCTTTTGATGGGGATTAAGTTGTCTAGAGGCATAGGCTTATAACCTTACCTCTCTACATCAGAACACACCTCAAACCAACTCTGGAAGCATCACAATACACAATAAATGCATCTAAACCATCTGGTAAAGTCAAAACTAGGAATGTGGCGAGTCGAGTCTTCAACTCCTGAAAACTTTTTTCACAAGAATCGAACCACTGAAACTTGACTTTCTTCTGAGTCAATCTGGACATGGGGGATGCAATAGATGAAAACCCTTAAACAAACCATCGGTAATAGATAGAAAAACCCAAGAAACTCCTGATATCTGATGGAGAAATGGGTTTGGACCAGTTTCTCACTATTTTGGTCTTTTGAGGATCAACTCTAATACCATTACTGGAAATAATATGGCCAAGGAAAGCTATTAATCTTAGACAAAATTTGCACTTACTGAATTTGGTGAACAACTTATGGGCTCTAAGAAACTGCAATACTATTTTGAGGTGATCTGCATGATCATTTTTTGTTACGGGAGAAGACAAGAATGTCATCAATGAAAACTATAACGAACATGTCCAAGTACTGCTTAAATACTTAGTGCATCAAGTCCATGAAGGCTATCATGGCATTTGTGAGATCAAAGGATATGACTAGAAACTCGAAGTGACTATAACGGGTTCGAAAAGCTATTTTCGGAATGTCACATTCTCTTACTCTGAGCTGATGATAGCCGGATCTGAGGTCTATATTAGAAAAGTAACTGGCACCCTGAAATTGGTCGAACAAGTCATCTATTTTAGGAAGTGGGTATTTATTCTTGATTGTGAATTTGATCAACTGACGGTAGTTGATGCACATCTTAAGAAAACCATCTTTCTTATGCATGAATAAGACAGGTGCTCCCCACGGGGACACATTGGGCCTGATGAATCTCTTATCTAGGAGGACTTTCAACTGTTCTTTCAACTCTTTGAGTTTGACTGGAGCCATTTTTTTTGGCGTAATAGAAATAGGCTGAGTATCCGGAAGAAGGTCTATTCTGAAGTTAATTTCCCTTTTAGGAGAAATTCCGAAAAGATCTTCAAGGAACACATCAGGAAATTCCCTTGCTACTGGAACTGACTCAAGATTGGGAGTCTAAGAACTAGAGTCTTTGACTCACACAAAATGATAGACACAGCCCTTGGTTATCATTTTTCTCGCTCTAAGGTATGAAATAAGTTGACCCCTAGGCGTTGTGGTACTACCCCTCCACTTAAGGACTGATTTATTTGGAAATTGAAAATGGACGACCATGTTTCTACAATCAACTGAAGCATAGCATGAATGGAGCCAATCTATGCCGAGAATGATGTCAAAATCCGTCATCTCTAGTTCTATAAGGTCTACTAATGTGACTTTCTGAGACAAGGTAACTGGGAAGTTCCTATATACCCGTCAGGGTACAATAAACTTACCCACTGGATTAGATACTGAGAAAGGCACTGTTAAGATTTTGGGACTGACTCCAAAGTTGACCGCTATATAAGGGATTACAAAAGAAAGAGAAGCTATAGGGTCAAGCAAAGCATAAATATGTAAATAAAAGACTTGAAACGTACCAATAACCACGTCAAGAGAACTTTCTTGATCTTTTCATAACTGAAGTGCATAGAGCCTATTGTGAAGTTGACCACTAGTAGCATTGAAAGCGGTGCCCTGCTGAGTCGGGCAACCAGCTGGAGACGATGACTGATGAGACTGGCCCAATTGGCGTACATCCCGTCCCTTCTGAGTAACCACTCGACACTCTCAAATCTTATAGCCTGTCTTACCACACCTAAAATATATATCACTACCAACCCTACACTTTTTCTGATGGTTCCTACCATATTTTTGACAAAGAGGATTCATGCGACCAATGTTTACACTGCCATGGGACTTAGAGCCTAGCGCCCTATCCCGATTGTCATTTTTGAACTTTGGTATAGGAGCACTAGCTGAAGACAGATCCATAACTGATGATTTCTGATAGAATTGGAGACGGTTACAACTCCCTAACCTTGGCTGAGTAAAGTTGAAATTACCTATCCTAGCCCTCTTGCTCTCCTTCTCTCTCTCCTTAGTCTTCTACTTCTCAATCTGTTGAGCATGGACCATCAGCCTAGGCTAGTCCATTTTCTTAATCAACTTTGCTGTCCTACACTCCTTGACCATACTATCTGATACCCCAGACACAAAATTTCTCATCCTATACCTATTATCAGCCACCACATGAGGAGCATACCTATCTAGCTGAGTAAATTTAAGGAAATACTCTTTCACACTCATGTTGCACTGCCTCAAGTTGATAAACTAATATTTTGGCTTCCCTTATCTCCAACGGTAAGAATCTATCTAAGAAGGTTGTAGCAAACTCCTCCCATTCTATAGGCCCTACATCTGCGTCTCTATCCTCTTTCGACTGCTTAAACCAGGTATGGGCTATATCCTGCAGCTAGTAAGCCACCAAGTCAACACTCTCACTGGAAGTCACCCCCATAATGTCCGTTACTTTATGCACCATGTCTAGGAATTCCTATGGATCCTCTTCAGACTTGGATCCCAAAAATAGAGGAGGATTCATTCGAGTAAAGTGCCGAATTCTGGCTGCGGCAGAATTGGCCACTGGGTTGGCCTGAAAAGCAGTTGGCCGCACATTTTGGGTTGCTACAGAGTGAGATAGAGTGGTGAATACAGCTCTGAACTATGCATGAGAAACATGCTCATTCAGGGGATCTTCCTGAAAGGGCGGAGGTGCTGGCTGATTTCCGGTTCTTCTTTTGTTAGTCTTTTTGGGAGGTATATTCTATAAATAGAAGGAAAAGTTAAATTAGATTGAGATTTTAAATTGAGCTCCTACTCATTCGCATAATATGAATACTGAAAGAAGGGAAACTTTCCTAAAACGTCTCATAGCCTCTTGTCCATAAATGTGGCGCGCTACACACCTAAGCATAAGACTCTACTCAATGCGGCTTTTATATTCCATAGGATGCTTTAGAACCTTAGGCTGTGATACAAAGTTTGGAATGTCGTGAGAGTACCTCCTAGATGCCACACGGTGCCTACAGCACAAAAGAACCACAAGCTAACCCATGATGGTACCTGCTATGAGCACTAAATAAAATGATGGGGAACATATGCGAAACTTGACTGAAAATGCCATAAGGTTTAAATAAGAAAAATGATACTGAATCGAAATACTGAAAAATATCTTTCTGAAGACAATACTGTAAGACAGTCAATGGCATCTAATAACTGAATAACTTACTGAGAGCTTCCAAAAGCCTTTAACTGACTGATTGTGGAGTTAATTGGAAAAACCCCAAATAACTCCGACTAAATAGAAAAAAATATTGAACTGGTAAGGTAAATAAGATAAATAAACCATGTCCTTAGAGTATGAGAACTCACCACTGCTATAACTGATAATCTAGTATGTCTATGCGCGATCAAAGAACAGAGCATCCGAACCTATGATATTAAGTATCATAGTGCAAGAAACGAGTAAGCGATCAGTACTTTGAATTACTGATATGCTAAATAAGGTTAGGCTAATATGCATGATTTTATGTGCATGAGTAATAACTGACTGAAAGAGTAGCGTTAAGTATAGAGTAAAATGCATGAAATCTGTAAAGACTGAGAATGCATGACCAAGCATAACACATGTTTTGAATATAATCTGTAAGCTGAAATACTGAATATTGATAAATAGATAACTGATATCTATATGTTAGGGTCAGCAAAACTGAAACTGATTACTGAGCTAAATACTGGACTGCGACTGTGGAAGCTATCATCTAACTGACATGCCCCAATGAGAAAATTAGGGATCAACCTGTGACCCTAGTTGGAAGGGTGTCAGTACTATGCCACCGGTACTTACACATGACTACATGGATCCACTAAGCTACTGAACAACCAGTATGTCAAGCCTAAACTGACGGGTTATACCTGGGAAAAGTCAAGCCTAAAATGACGGGTGACTCCTCATATCCTATGCTGGCTACGTAATTTTGGAATGCAAGGACTGCTACTAACGAATCTGCCTAACTGAAGGGGAAGCTATCACCCCTATATTCTTTCGGTGCTAAATCCTACTCCCAACTGAAAGACCTGGAATATTGGACTAACTATGCTTAACTATTTAAAATACTGACTGAAAAGATATGGCTCATAACTATTCGGTAACCAGTCTATAAATACGAAAAACTAGGTAAGCAGCTAAATTTTGAGTATTCAAACCCCCGGGACTCGATAACCATAATAGAAAGATTGTACTAAAACTTTGACGACATGATACGTAAGCATTTATTCAAAATTCACTCTCGTAGGCATTTCATCAAACACTTGCAATTCATGGTTCAAGCTAAGCATGGAAATAGTTTTAAAACTTGTAGTAATAGCATGATTTCACTACCAAAATCACCAATTAAGGTTGAATTCAATGAACAACACCTTTCAAATATGTGGGGATTAATAACAACAATAATTACATGTAAACATGGTACAAAATCAAACTTGATGGGAATTCATGGTTAAAATCACAATAATTTGTAAAAAGCACAACTTTAAATTTGAAGTTGGGTTCTTGGACTCCATGGGTGGAAAGGGCCCATGGATGAACATTTAACATACCTCAATTTAAGAATCCTTGAAAGTCCTTGGTGAATTTTTGTGGGAATTGATCTTGAAAGGTAAAAGTTTAAGGTTTTCATGGAGAAAAATTTTGGTGAATAATAAGCGTACTAGGCTTAGAATAGGTTTAATCTTTTGTTTTTCATAGGTTGGGGGCTTGGAAAAAGACTAAACTACCCTTGAGAATTTAAAACTCATAACTAAAAATCCTAATTTTACACTCCAACATGATGTGGTACTAGCGCATTGCACCACTGGAAAAAGGACGATCCCGATTTTTCACCTTGGCTCAACACGGTACTATCGCGTTGCGTCACTGGAAACGGATGAGTGCGAATTTGCACTCCTCCGCGATGCGGCACCTGTCCCACTACGATTTTTGGTGCGACACTGGCCAATCGTGGTGAGATACTGGAAAGGGACGAGTGTGATTTTGGGAATCACCGCGATGCGACATAATCGCAATGAGCTATTGCCTTTCACGAAAAGTGTCATAACTTCTCACTCGGGTATCGAATTTAGGCAAAATGGGTATCGTTGGAAAGATAATTCAATTATCTATTTGTTGGTAGGTGATGAGCTCAAAAATTCTTAGTAAGATGAAAGATATTCTCATTTAAAGTAGACTATAGCAACATCCTTCTCAAGAACTCAATCGATAAGGGATATTTTGATTCGTCCAATAGCTAGGAGTTATTTGAGGCCTTAATATACATCAAACTCTCTCATAAAAAACTTCCAAAGCACTATAATTTATTTCTCATGATCTTGAAGTATGGTTTTAATACTGGTTTGGATTCTCAGGGTATTATATTACTAAAATCTGAAAGGGTGTGATTCAAGAAATCAACTTATTCATGCATGTAGGAATTGTTTTCCATTTTAAGAGAAGTTATTATATTTTTGCGTCTTTTGAAGAGAGTAGATGTATGAAAAAATTTTGTATTTGAATCTCCTTCGTTCAACCATTTTACCCTAGACTTAAGCTTCTAGTAATCTTCCTCCATTTTAAGAATCAGGTTGAAGTCAATAGCAAGTTGTTTTTCTAGATTTTGGAGGAAAACACTACTATCATAATTATCCAATCTCTGACACCCCTGAATTCTATGAAGTAGTTTTCTCTTTTGATTAAAAATATTTCCAACGTTAATGCATGCCGATGCAAACATATCACGTGAAAAAATTTTAACAGTATTTTCTAGTGGGGGATTATATTGCCAAACCTGGTCAATAATTTTTTTAAACTCTGGGTGGGCCATCCACATATTCTCAAATTTGAAGAAAGGTTTTCGTAGGGATGGGTCATCATTAAACACTGTTAATAGTAATGGAGAGTGGTCAGAGTATATGCGGGGAAGGTGAACAACATGAACATTGGGATAGCTAACTAACCATTTGTTAGTTGTAAGGAATCAATCTAGCTGTTCAAGTATTAAAACATGCAATGCTTAAAGCATTTGTTGAGCGAAGTATATTTGGTCACCTTAAAACCCATATCAATTAGTCCAAAATAGTTAATCGCATCTAAGAAATCCAAGGAGAGAGAGGGATTAACTAGATTAACTTTTTTTTTCCAGTTCAACAAGTGTTCATTAAAGTCTCCCCCTATCAACCACTTACCTAAGTAGTTATCTTTGATATTTTTAAGGTTTTACCACAACTCTTTACATTTGTACCTGTACGTACTAGCATATAGACATAACTAAATCGCCATGAGTCATTTTTGTGTCTTACCTTGATAATAGCATATATTTCCTAGTCCGTGGTTGCAATACCATCTAACTCCAGAAGCGAGTCATCCCACATTACAGCTAACCCACCAGCATTCCCAATCATTGGGACTTTAATAATTTAGTTAAATAGAAAATCATTAAGGAGTAGTAGGTGATCCTTCCTCTTTGTTTCTAGCAACGCCACGAGGGGTGGTTTGTGCCAGGCCACTAAATATCTAAAGTTCCTCCTAAAGTCCTGGCCATTGGCTCCCCTACTGTTCCATACTATTAGATTTATGGATCTGTTCCTCTGGGTGGGTTGATCAACGGATTGGCCCTTGAGGAGCTTGTCAAGGGGGAAGTTGAATTCGTCAGTGTTGGATTCATGACTAAGACATAATTCCCTATCTGGGGGTTGAGGGGATGGCAGATATCTATAGATGTCTTTATTAAATTTTGGGTACATATAAGGATGTACTTCTTCGCATATCGGTCATTGAAAACCATTACTTTTACATAATTTAACACATTTATTTTGATTCTTATTTCTTAAATTATCTCTAATGTTTCCTCTGTTTCCTTCGTATCTGTATTCACTGGATATGGATAAGCTAAGTTGGTATTAGGAAATACCTGGGGGAGGAGGCCACATTGTTTGGAGCCTGTGTTGATGCAATCTCCAGTGGGCCAGTTGAGCTCATGTTGTTTGGTATCGGACCCACTCTCATGGTTAACCTTTGCATCTGTCAAAGGTAGTACAGAGGGTCGATGTCCATGAAGTTGTGAAAGGTCGAGAAGTATGGCAGAGTTGTTGGGCTCATTTCTGAATGAGGGTTCGACATCATGGTTACTTTGGGGACTCCCAAGGTGTATGTGGAAGAATGGGGTGGTTGACATTGGTAGGTTCAGTGGAGGCTGAAGAATTGTCGACATCCATATATGGCTGTTGTACAGCTCCATAGCCCTCTGCATCCCCTCCGAGGCAAGGTGAGCAAGGAGCTCCGGAGTGTGGATTATGAACATGACTTCCCTATTGTCCATGAATGCATTCGTAATAAGAGTTTTCCCTTACAATGCCATTTCTATCCAAGAGGTTGGGTTGGGATTCCTCGAGACTAGAGGAGTGGAGTAGATTAGAGTTGCCCCTTCAAGGAAGCCGGCTACCGAATAGAGGTGTATTGGTGAACTATAGATTTGTGTGAGATTTGGAGTCATCGAATTCATTGTTGGTTGTAAAGTGTGGATTCGTCTTAGATTTCTGCGGTTGATGGACCTTCAAGGGTATATGGGCATGCTTATAAGTAGAAGGTTCTATGGATTTATTGGAGTTGAGTAGGACTGAGTCGATATTTAATGGGAGTTCTAATATTCTTGGGATATTGGAAGAGATGTATTGAGGATATTTGTGGGTACAACCCCCCAAATCTAGTAATTTTATACTTATTTGTTCACTATTCTTTGTATCTTTTATTAGGGGTCCTCCACCAAAAGGTATGTTTTGGCTTATTGATTTTTTGGTACCCAACTCATCCATGTAAGTGGTTGTCTGAGTTGTCAATATTTTACTAGAAGATGAGGAGGTAGGCTGGTGATGTGATGTTTCCACGTCCCCTATACGTTTACTAGGGGCACTAAAGGTTTTTCGTTTTTACTGGGGTCGTGCATTGTTCCCTTGTTTAAGGGTATAGTTGGAAAAGTCATATTATTTGTATATTTCCAGACTGGCATTAGGCAATGGTTTTGTCGCCTCACTGTTAATTGGACGTGTTGATAACGTCATCCATCGATGAGATTTTCCTGTCAGCTGTCTTATTTTTCTCGTTTGGGGTTTTTTGTTGAGCCTCAAAAGAAGGAAAATTATTGAGAGCTGGTTGATTTTTGTTTTTAGCTACATATTTATATACTTGGTGATCTAAATACTTACCAGTGTTGGCATTGAAAATCTTGACATTAATATCTCCACTATTTAGTTGGTGCACAGTGTTTTTACCCTTGGATTAAGAGAGATTTTTAAGTTGTTGGCCTGTTGCATAACTTGGTTGGTCCCTTTTTTTGTTTTTAGAAGCCTTCTGATTATTGAATGAGACGATTTGTCATTCCAGTCCCATTGCTTTGTCTGCGGTGTGTGTGTTATTGGTTGCCATCGGTACTGATTTTCCAATTATATTTGATTGCAGTTGGCTTACATTCAGTTGAGGGGGTGCAGGTTGTATGTGTGTGACCAATCATCCACACTTCATGCATAGGATATCTGTCCCTTCATCCACACTTAGATGCCCTATATAGACATGGTTTTAACTGGGGTCCCCATTGGCACTTCTATACATACTCGTGCATATCTGCCTATAAGTGTTGCAGATGTACAGATCTCTGTTTTGACTAATTTTCCCAGTTTACTATCGATCTTTGATTAGATGACGTGGTCATAGTATTCCGTAGAAAGCTTAGGAATTCAAGTCCAAATTGCAGAGAAATTTTCATTGGTCGTAGGTGCGACGAAAATTGGATGCCATTTTCTTACTGAAAGAAAAGCACCATTTATGAATCACGGACCTTTTTGGAGTGCAGTTAGCATATTTTCCTCTTTTAGAAACACGACAATAAAATAGTCATTACCCAGGTCAATGAGTATGTTCTCCTCCGTGGGCTTCCACATTAATGTTAACCTGTGCTTGAGATAAGCATGGTTAACTTTCTTCCTTGTCAATTTTATAATAACAGAATAGGCCCATGGTCGATGAATTCTAGCTTTGTCCTCAACTATCAACAGAATAGTACTATCACCTGGCCTATCCTCCGAAGCATCCTCATCACAACACATATCAGCCTCTAAAGAGGTATGAGGGATGGGAGGTTGACATGGTGGACTTCTTGGTGATGGTACAATTTGAGATAGGGCACCTATATAACTCATGTTTTGCTAACTTGTGCTTTTTGTGGGCTCGGTATGGTAGTTATCTAGAGCCATATGGTCAGGTGGGTCCGGTTGTATTAGATCAATGGAAGTGGTGAAGGGGAAAGGTAGAGAGAAGTCAGACCTTCTCTCTCAAGAATAATAATATCTGAGCTTATTCATTTTAGGTTTGTCCTAAGTATATCAAGAGGTAAAGAAAAGATCTCTACCTAAAATAGATTGAAAAAAATCTCCTTTGAAAAAACATGTCATTTCAGGAAAGGAGAAAAGATCAGTTGCATTTATTGGGGTGTTTAAATAATGAAAATGTCGTGTCTCCATCTTGTTTCCTTCAAAACTTTCAATGGCTAGTAGTCCAATCATTACTATATAAGCATTGGAAGTTAAAGGAATAGATATACACTTGTCTCAACCTTGTCTAGCTTTTCACTATACTTTACTCAAGCATTTTATTTTCTTAAAGGTTTACTGTGTACTTACAAAAAAAAAAAAAGCAGAAAAACACATAGTTGGTGAGACATTGTATCAAAGTGTAAAAGAAAGGAATAAAGCGTGAGTCAAAGCCAAAAAGTTTGACTCAATCTTGTACTTTGATATTATTTACAAAGAACTAATAGAATCCATTGCAACCCAAAGGGACTGAAGAAAGACCTATTAGAGGTCCCAACCAGTATAAAATATTCGGTGTTTATTACTTTCAACAGTTTTATTACTACACTCAATAGTCAACTGGGGAAGTCGACTGTCTGATCGAAAAAGGAGTAATTCACACACCCCCACCCTCTTTATGGCTTTCACAATGGTTGACTACTTGATTATGTTTAGATAACTAGTTTAACTGCACGTGTCTCGCACGTGCAACGTTTGATTATTTAAAATTAAATAATTTTATCTATTGCAAAGATTTTTAGTAATGTGTAAAAAGTTCAATTCACTTTTCGAAGATCCTTCACATTTTAATATAATAATGTAAATATAAACATATATTTTAGTGTAAGCACATATATATTTTACCACTAGAAGTTTCGAGTGATTGATCAATCATTAGTTTTGCGTTTGTCATGCAATACCTCTTTCTCTTGCTGTCAAAGGCTAAAAGAGACGCATCAATTTAAATCATATTTGTGGTACGATTATTTTTATTTCTTTTTTCTATATTTAAAATCTTTTCTTGTTTTTAAAATCAAATTTTTACAAAATCATTCATTACATTCTTATTGCGTACTTTAAACTTTTAAAATTTGATACTTCTTAAATTTTTCTTATTTAACGTTTTTATATTTATTTCTAGATTTTTTAAATCTTCTTAAATCAAATTTAATTGATTTAGAATTCTTAAACTAATGAAAAAAGTTTTAGTTGTCATTAATTCTGATGATTTCTAATAAGGAAAGGTTTTACCATAAATATATTTAATTAATTTTCAACACTTAAATATTAGAAAAATTGTTAATTTTGATGATTTCTAATAAAGAAAGGTTTTACCATAAATATATTTAATTAATTTTCAACACTTAACTATTAGAAAAAATCATTAATTCTAATGCATTTTAATAAGAAAAGATTTTACCACAAATATATTTAATTAATTTTCAACACTTAAATATTAGAAAAAAAATAGTGAAAAGACGATTTTATCTAAAGCAAAAACTTTTAATAAGGGGAAAAAATTCAAACAAATAAAAATAACATTTACAAGAGCAATCAAAACCAAATATAGGTCTGCCTGTGATGCGCACCAGAATAAATAGAATAACTTAGCTGCTTGAGCTAGGGTTTAATCTCCCAATACTTTTTGGAGTGGCTTTACACCATCAACAATTTCTTTTTATATATTGCTATCATCACAAAGCCTATTTTTACAATATGCTCCTTATTGTTGCCATCACCAAAACTCATGTCAAGCAGAAGCGACGATCTTGAATAGCTAATCGCTGATATGCTGACTTAATCATTGGAGTATCTTCCTCAATACAGAAAACACAAGCCGATAAATCATCTTGGAACCCTATATTTTTAATAACTAACAAATCCCTAAGAGACCGTTCTGCACGACTCAAAATTAAGTGGATAATGGCCTGCACGTCTACCCTTCTCAACTCAATACCATACTTCTGTCTGCAGCAAGGTTCGAACTCCTGAATGTGCCTAAAACCCACACATCTGCATTGTGCTCTCGCCACTAGACCAAAGCCCGGGGGGCAAGTCGTATTAGAAACAAAATAGCTAAGTAGATATCTACCTTCTCAATATCTGTAAAATGGAGGAGGTATACACAAGCAAAGAAGCCGACTATAGAAACAAATTAGATAAGTAGATTATCTACTGTTTCAAACCTAGGAACAAAGGAGATATTTATCTTATTAAGATGTAGAGTAATTCCATTTTATAGTAATATCAATTTTAGTGCAGCTTTATTGTGCTCACTAGTCCTTCTATCCGGTCACTCTATCAAATGGCAAGTCTCATTGATGGCATATCAAATATTAACTCAATTAACCCTCAACATGTATTTGACAAGAATACATAGTATTATAGAATGAGGCCACGACTCCTGCCAAGAATAGAACTTATGGTAATACAAAGATAGGCCGCTCTAGGCTACTACATGTTTTCGACATTCCAATTCCTCTTGAAACAGATCTGCAGATATAAGATTCTCCATTTTTGTTTCTTACCTGATACAAGATCCTCCTACTGAGAATGGTGAACAACCAACCATATTTTAAGCAACTCCAAAGAAAATCAATTGAGCATGTCATATCTATATGAATGGCAATAAATCCGTAGCATGGGAAGAAAAATCGGGTTACTGAGGTTGATGAAGTCCTTTCCTTCCTAAAGCACATGGCATGGACATGCGTGAGTTTTACCTGATTGATGAATGCAGTGACAAGACAATAGACAAGCTCTCAAACCTTTTACGTGGTAACAATGAAGTTCTCGTATGCCTTCGACCATCCAGAGCAACTATATTTTGTCATAAAGGTTTTACGTCACTTTACTTATTGCCTTAAGTTGATTGTGCTGGAAATTCATACTCTTATCATATGGTTCAGAGCCAATCTCTATTATTATGTCAACTCTCAGTAATCAGCACTAATTTCCCTTTTGAACTCCAACATTAGGTTCCATGTGCAAGACAGTGTTGGGTTATAAAGGCCTTGCACCACTCCACCTATTGCCTTAAAGTTTTGGATTGGATGATAGAGATTATTACACAAACCATGAAAGCCATTAACTTTAGAAAGCATTACCAAAATACAAGGATAAAGCAGTAAGACTAGAAACTACACTTGCAGATGATGATTTGCTAAAAGAATGAAGAAAACCAACAATCCACAAGAAGAAAGATCCTTTGACCGGACATTACTTCTCAATTAAGGCCATCAGCTAATTTGCTCATTCTACTTTATACAACATCCAAATAAAGATTGTCAAGATATAGGGTGCTTTGGTATGGAGAAAAACAGTTTTCAGAAATTGTTTTCTAATTCTCTTACGTTTGGTTGGTCAAAATGCTTGGAAAAACATTTTCTCTAGAAAAACAAGTTCCTAAAAAATGAGGAAAATGGCTTTCCTAATATTAGAAGAGAAAACGAGTTGCATAAGTAGACTTCCAAATTTATTGTCTCCTCCCTCCCACCCACCCACCAAAGCCCCACAACCCAACCCCTTGACCTTCTCATCCCCGCCCTCCCCGAAACCACACGCCTAGCCCATCCCGCCTCCATAGTGTTTTGCTAGATAACATATAATACTCTTGCAATAATATTTTCTTGCTTGCTTACCATATGCTAGAAAATAAATAAGAAACCTTCTTGTTTTCCAAGAAATAAAAAATCTAGGAAAACATCTCCCTTCATACCAAACACACACATAAAGCTTGCAAAATGAGAGCTTGCAAAATGACATAAAGATTAAAGGAAAAACCATGAAAGAGCTGAAAAGAGTCAAATAATTCCAAATTATGTAAGGAACAATTAAAATCACAATTCAGAGATTTCATCAAACATATAGCATGCACAACATTCTTCACCCTTTCTCCTCCCGAATGAGTTCCTCAGAATTCAATGATTGATGATCATCATTGTCGCTTATCAGAGGTGCGTCAATTGGTCCAGGATTTTGTTGCTGAGCGTTCATGAGCTGCTCCATATCCCGGAGTCTGGTCCTCACAACACTAGTTACTAAAACTGCAAGAAAGAAGATGAAAGTGAATTTTAGGCAAAAGTTAAAACCAAAACCAAAGGAACATCAAAAAATGGAGAAGAAGAAGGGTATACTGCCAGCCGTTCCAATGGCCCAAAGCCAGAGGATCTTCACTCCTGGTCCTCTGTCTTTCCACATTTTCCTGTTTGTACTAGTTATATTAGTATTCTCCTATTCTGCTAATTTGCCTGCTCCTCAGTTCGGGTTGTGGAAAAAGGGGGCGGATTCTAATTGGCCCGCAATGGACGGACAAAAGGGAAAAGGATGAGGAAATTACATGGATAGGCAATAGTGATTGGCTTTGCATTTTTTAGCTCAATAAGAAAAATTTTTAAAGATTAGGGTAAATCTACGGCAAAATAACTCAGTGGACTCTTGTATTTGATTTTATTTGTAAAGTGGATACTTCTACTTAGACTTTTATCATCTGAATTCTTCAATTCAATAAAACTCACTCAACTCAATAAAACTCAATATTTTAAACCCCATCATTGACCAAGTTTATGTGGCACAAATTGGCTGAGTTGGACGAAATGCCTGAGTGCACGTGCTTAGGGTGCAAGTGAGGGTCATTTTTTTTATATTCTTACATTAAAACAATTTAAGAAAAAAGTTTTCATCAAAAGCTATCACATTCTTCTCTATTGCTAACTGCAATTTTGCCTAAAACTCTCTAATTTCTCTCTTAATTCTTATTAGTGTTAGTGTTTTTGTTTTGCTATTGTATTAGTAGTAACATTTTCAGTGTTTTTCAAGAAAGTTTCTATCTATGGCAGAATCAAAAGATTGCCATGTTATCGTTGAGATTTCGGTTGAGGAAGAGCACCAACAGAAACTTTCTTCAGCTATCACTACTATAACTGCAATTCAAAACCACCCATTAAAGGAAAACTCAAAAAGTCGAGGTCATCTCTTGCTTCTCAAGCTTTGGCAAAGAGAATAGGATCTCTGGCCGCTGAATTGCAGCCAGAGAAACACGAATAAACAGCATTTGTAGAGAGAGATTTCAGATCTGTTGTTTCTTATTTATCTTTTATGCACTGCTCTTTATAATTTTGTTTACATCTGTTTCGGAGGATCACCATGATGATAATGTTAAAAGTGTGAGAAATGATGGATTTCTTCGATTTTGTCTGTTTGTACTTCATTTTGTATTGTGTTTTTGGTGCAGGTGAAACTTTACAGGTTTTGAAAGGTGTTGAGGTAGTTGCAGAGGGAGAGGGTAGATGGTAGAGGAAAAAAATAAAGAGAGGACGAGGAGAGAGGGATGGTGTGTCTCACCGATCACGATGGCAAATTATAGTTGTGGTGAAACAGACAAGGAGCATAGATAGAAGAGAGGGTAGAGGCTGGTGATAGGTGATGGTAGCGTGTTTATGGGTTGTTGTCACACCGGTAGCGGTGGTATGGCAGTGGAGATGGAGAAGAGAGCCCCATCCCCCACTATTTTAATTTTAATTTTTTTTAATTCTCAATTTAAATTTTTTTTATTTTTTTAGTATTTAATTTCTTATGTGGCATTTTAAAAATGATGTGGAATTTAATGTAGCATTTAAAATGACATGAAAGCTGACGTGAAATTTAATACAATATTTAAAAATGACATGGAGGCGAGTGTGTTACACGCACCAAAACTTTGTTTAAAATGTTGAATTTTATTGAGTTGAGGGGTTCAGATGACAAAAGTCTAAGTAGGAGTATCCACTTTACAAACCAAACCAAGTATAAGGGTCCACCGAACTATTTTGCCTAAATCTACTCGGATGATATGTTAATTTAAATAGCCAAGTGACAGGGACTTCTTCTACTCCCTTTCCGGAAGATAGAGGATAATTAGCCTCTAATGAGTAGAACGGGACTCTATCTTTATTATCGTCCGATTAATCAATTCTTCAAAAGATCTATCAAACTATGGATTGAATGATTTGATCAATGAACATTTGATTCTTTCTTCAATGTAGAATCGATTCACACTTCTTTTTTTATGTATAGTACAAATACATTTTTATCTCTTTATACCTCAAATATTTTTAAACTTTTCATTCTCATTTGTTTCTCAACTTTTATTTTAATTTTTTTACCTTTGTTACCTTAATTTTTAATTTTTTTCTTGTTTTAATTTGTTTGTCTCAACTTTTATTTTTCTTTTACTTTTTTCCTATTTTTTCTTTTTTTTCTCAAACGTTATTTATTTCTTCATTTCTCTCTCTTTTTTTAATTTATTGTTCTCAATCTTTATTTTTTATTTTTTTGTTTTTTATCATTTCTCATTTCTCTTTTTTTTTTCTCAAACTTTATTTTTATTTTTTCTTCTCATGTTTGTTTATCTCGATCTTTTTTTTCTTTTTTTGTTAGTTATTCTTCTGTTTTTTCTTAACCTTTATTTTTTTTTCTTATCTTTTTTTTCTCAATCTCTTTTTTTATTTTCCTATTTTGTTTGTTCTCTTTTTACTTTTTTTCTCAACTTCTATTATATTTTGCTAATAAATAAAAAGTTATATAATTCTCAAAGGAATCTTCTTTTTTTGACATCAAAGAAAATTTAAAGGCCAGATTGTTGTTAGAAAGTCCTTTTGAGATAAGTTTTGCCTCTAAGGAAAAAGTTATAAAACAACTCATAAATCAAGACACATTGTAGCAGTATCAAGTTTTTCATGTAGAGCATAACTTGTTGTTTGAAAATCCTTGAACTAAGTTTTGCTTTTAAGGCAAGAGTTATAGAACATCTCATAAATCAAGAAATAATATGGTAGTATCAACATTTGCCCATTGGGCGTAACTTATTATTTTGGGAGGTTCTTGGACTAAGTTTTATCTTAGAGGCAAGACTAATAGAGCATCACATAAATCAAGACACAATATGATAGTGTTAACTCTTGTCCATGGGGTGTAACTTGTCAGCTAAGCCTTGCCTCTAAGGCAAGCATTATATAATAGCTCATAAATCAAGACACGATGTGGTAGTGTCAACTCTTGTCTATAGGGCGTAACTTTCTATTTGAAAATCCTTGGACTAATTCGTGCCTCTAAGCCAAGACTTATAGAACATCTCATAAATCAAGACATAATGTGGTAGTGTCAACTCTTACCCATGGGGCTGTAATGACCCTCTAGGTTATTTTCTTGATTTTTGTTCAATTCTAGCATTTGGAGCCTCCCAACAGTCATTTATGACTTGTCGGAACTGTTGGTTCGATGATCAGATAATTTATTTGGATTTTAGGCTTATTTCTCTATTTTGGAGCTTTCGTTGATTAGGATTTGATCTCGGACTGAAACACCTAGTAGAAGACCACGAATGCAAATTTTGATTGTGTCAACAGCTATGAAAAGTTAATTTTAGGCAAAGTAGACCTTTGGTTCGTGTTCTGAGACACCCAAATTCATTTCGAGCTATTTGTTGGAAAGTTAAGAAAATGAAACATGGGTGTGGGATCCAAATTTGGTCAAAACGGACTCGAATGAAAAATTTAACTTTACCATCGCATTTGGAATGTCTAATTTAGTATGGTTACATAGTTCATTTACGTATATGGGGTTTTGAGTGAATCCTGAGGCTTTGGCGGAAACTTAAAATTTTTTCCAAGTTTTAGCTAATATCCGATAGGTCGGCGATCGCACACCAAGGGTCGCAATTGCAGCATCCTTGGCAAAAGGATAGTACGATCACACTAAGGGTTGTTTCAATCGCAATACTTGCTCCTAATTCCATGAAGTGCGATTGCACACCTACATATCGCGATTACAATGTCTGAGTACCTGGAATGGGTATAAAAGGACCTCTTAGTCCGTGGTTTTGCCCATTTTACTCATGTCTTGAGAGACAAAAACCTTAAAAGAGAGTCAAAGCTTGGGTTTAAGCTTGTAGATGCTTTAGAGAGCTTGGTTATCCATTATTCCGTGATTTTCCTTCGAATTCATGGTAAGTTTTCTTCAATTTCTTGATAAATTCTTAAAACTTTAGGGCTTTGAACTCCTAAAATTTAAGGATTGATTTGAGACCCAAATTGTGTTTTGTTTGTGCTCAACTTTTGAGCACAACTTTATAGTCCTTTGAGGGACCTTATTACGGTTTTAATTTTGGATTCCGTTAGCGGGCCCCGCAAGACCATTCTTGACCCAAAATTTGACTTGAACCTTAATATGGAAATATAGGTCTTGTTTTACTCCTAATAATGAGTAGATTATAATTTCAATAGTGTAGCAGCATTCTGCGATCATAAAGTAAAGACGGACGTTTGCGGATGATTCAAGGATTTGCGGTTCGACTTTGAGGTAGGCTTTTATCTACTCTTCTTCATAAGATGAAGTTTGTTATATATTGCATGTGAATGTGAATGTTAAGATTGATTATAGGTATAATGACTTAGTCTTGATTATTGAAGTCTGGGGATTAAATGAGGGTTTCACCCGTAAGATGAAATACTAATTACACTTTTAGAATCTTATTGTCTTCTTCCTAGATTGAAATAATTCATAGAATGGATATGTAATGATGCTAGGTTTGGGATATGGTGTAAGCATTGGAAGCATGGTTAGTATAATTAACCTTATTTAAACTATTTTAGTGACTTTAAACCCGTAATGTAGGTGGAGTTGACTTTATCGCCCATGTTCTAGGTGAAATTCCTTTCTTAGGATTGATTATGGCTTATGTACCATCAAGAAGTGAGTTTAGATACCTTAGCCTAGTCTGGGGTATAAATTGTCTAAATATGAAATTTGAGGATTAGAAGTGGGTTCTTTCGGCCCATCTTAGGCCAAGACTTGTGTTAGCCCTTGTGGACTTATTTACGGATGTTAGGCATAGTTGAGACTAGTAATCCTCTAGTGTAAGGTTACTTCACAACTTGGTGAGTCATGATGGTATTCCTTTGGATAATTATTAATGGCTCATGGACATAATATACTCATAGATGTGATATTTGGCCTATAGAGATAGTAGTCCTCATAGATGTGATATTTGGCCTATAGAGATGATATTCCTCATAGATGTGAAATTTAGCCTATAGAGATGATATTTCTCATAGATGTGATATTTGGCCTATAGAGATGATTTCCTTATAGTAGGATCATAACCTATAGATATGAGATACTTATTGATATTATGTCTCCTAAATGGGAGATGCTTATTGATATAATGACCCTTAGATGTGAGATACCTTGTTGATATATTATGCCTCCTAGATGTGAGATGTCTCCTAAATGTGAGATAATTATAGGTGTGCTTTATGGCTTATAGATATGTTATGCCTCATGGATACGATTGATAGTCTATAGAGATGACATGCCTCTTAGTTATGCTATGGCTTATGGATATGAGATAATTTACTAATATGATTATTTATATGAGTTCCAAATACATATGTGTGCCTAAGGTCGTGATAATGATGATGTAATTATTTTAGGCACATTATTGGGCCAAAGGCCGTGTTATGATATCGGTTGGACATCCGGGAAGTACTTATCCTTGTAAAGGATGTGGTTGTAGTTTATGAATATTGATGTTTATGGTTTCATTACTTAAATACTGGTGATGGCATGCATATATTTGGTGCATTCATTATCATTAAATCGATAAATGATGTGATTTTAGTTAGAACATGATCTTTTTATTGCACTTCCTAAATAAGGGTTAAAGCCCACTTTCCATCTTAAAAATAGATTTCTTCGTAACAATAACTATTTATTTTAATGGATAACTTTTGCATAAAAGAGATTAATAATGATATTTTAAAGATTTGACCGAGACAGATTCTGGTCTATGTTTTGGTACTACTAATTACTCTGATCGTGAGACATTTTGATCCTTTCTACACTTTTATAATAATTTAGTCCCAAAGTTTATTTCGGGCAATAGATTTATGAATTTACACTCTTTTTAGCCACGGCTTAAATTTGTGCACCTATTATATATCTATATGCATATCTCTCCAGTATGGGATGGAGGAAGATGATGTATTGACGATATAAATTCTAGGTAAACTCCGATGACAGATTCTAGTATATATATATATAGATGATGATATTATTACTTGAAAAGGCCGGAGAATGACTATGATGATAAGTTTATATACCTAGAAAGGTCGGAGGATGACTATAATGATATGCATATATACCCAATAAGGCCGGAGGATATTGTGATGATGATAATACCCGACAAGGTCGAA
Organism: Capsicum annuum; assembly: GCF_002878395.1. Classification (NCBI taxonomy): domain Eukaryota; kingdom Viridiplantae; phylum Streptophyta; class Magnoliopsida; order Solanales; family Solanaceae; genus Capsicum; species Capsicum annuum. The sequence goes on along the minus strand of NC_061122.1, from coordinate 130,691,635 downwards.
GAATGATTATGATGATATACCCGGTAAGGCCAGAGGTTGATTATATTGATGTTTCTATGTATACATCTATTGGTTCGAGTCTGGCTATCTCTATATATGGCAATTGTATATACCAGGCAAGGGCAGAGGATGATTATGATAAAGGTGTTTAGGATGGTGATGGTTATGATGATGATTGTCATGACCCGAGGCTACCCCCTAGTCGCGACAACGGTGTTTATGATCACAAGTAACAACAAGCTAACCCATGAGCTAGTACCTGCTATGAGCACTGAACAATATAATGACAATAGACATGCGCAGAAAATAACTGATAAGGCCATAAGGTTTAGCTACTAAAAATATAACTGAATTCACAAGTCTGAAAATATCTGTCAAGACTAATAAAGTTGATAAAACTAACTGACTGTCTGAATGTCTGAAAAGTCTCTAACTGACTGACTGTGGAGTTGAAGGAATAAACCCCCAACTGACTGTAATAAAGAAATACTAAAATAACTAAATGAAAGATAAACTTATCCTCGAAGGATAAGGACTCACCACTGGTGTTGCTACTATAACGTTGAATTATCTAAGCGCGGTCAGGTAACTGACCATCCGAACCTATGATATAAGACATCATAGCGTGAAGAAAAGTATGCAATCAGTACTTTGAATGTACTGGTATATGAGATAATGTTAGGATGAAATGCATGGGTTAACTATGCATGAAGTAATGACTGACTGAATATCATGAGATAACTGAGTATGCATGCATGAAACTAAAATAGTGAGAATGCAAGACCAAGCATATAATATTTCTTAAATAATATGTAAACTGGATTACTAAAATCTGATAACTGAATACTGGAAGTCTATATGCTATGGTCAAGCAAACCTGAGCTAAATTCTGTACTGAACTGAGATGGTGGGGGGTACCATATAACCAACATGCCCCAATCTAAGCTAATCGGGGTCCAACCTATGACCCCAGTAGGAAGGGTATCAATACCATGCCACGAGTACTAACACTGGCTGTGTGGATCCACTAAACTGATGTCTCGAAGGACCAGGGTGTCAAGCCTCACTGACGGGTGACTCCTTATAACCTATGCTGGATACCTAGTTCTGGAATACAGGGACTGCTACTAACAATTCTACCTAACTGGCGAGGAATCTGCCATCCCGATATTCGCTCGGTGCTAAATCCTACTCCCAACTGAACTGACACTGATTATTGGACTAAACTAAGCTTAACTGAACAAACAACTTTTTATAATAACTAACTAAATGACAATGCTCATGGTTTATATAAAATTATTTTGACGATACTGAAATTATGTAAACGATTAGGTATCAGGTGTTTATAACCCACCAGCACTGAATGGAAATAACAATGATGACTTATAAAGCTTTAAAAAAACATAGTAGGGGATCATTGCTCAAAATCCAACATTTAGACATTTTAGCAAACACATAAGAGTCATAAATTTAAGCATAGTAATGGGTAAAGCATGTGATAATAACGTGATTACAATACTAAAACCATGAATTAGGGATTTCAACATGAAGATTTCAATATTCAAAACAAGTAATGGTTCATCCCATCGAAAACACTGGTAAACATAATTCAAAATCAAAATAAATAATAGCTTTATGGAGATAATTCAACTTAAACATGTAAAAACTCATAATTTAATAATAAAAAAGGATTCTTGGACTCCATTGGTAAAATGGGCCCATGGATGAACATCACGCATACCTTAAACCCTTAAGCTTGAAAGAGAAACACCAATCTTGATGCTTTCTTGAAGATTTTTAGATTTGGAAACTTAAACTCTTTGTTTTCTTAGATAGAAAGTAATGGAATTTAATGATCTTGGGGGAGGAGAAGGTTTGTTTTTTGAGAGGAAATTGGAGAAGATGGGCAAATAATATCCTAACTAGTGTTATAACTCATGATTTGATGAATTGAGTTGAGGGTAAAAGACACAATTACCCCTCAGATATTTAAATTCATAACTAGAATGCATTTTAAAGGGGGTACTACGACGTGATAAGGGCTTCATCGCTATTACGATCGTGACGCAGCCCTATCGTGATGAGTTGTTGGAATCGCGATCCAAACATGACCCAATCCTTATCCAAAAAGTTTAAAACTTCTCTGAGACATTTTCCTTACACCCCTAAACATGAATTAACTTAAATACCAATATCTTGGGGTCGGGAGGACCAATTTAAAAATCCTCAAATTTAAGGGTCCTTAAAAATGACTAAGTCCCTAACTTAGTGAAATTTTTAGGCTTTAAGCCTCTTATGCATGCAACTAAGAGTTGAACTGAACTAAGAATAGTACAGGGTATTAAAATGATATTAAGATATTGATTAAACTCACCGGTTTAAGTCTGGATACATATTATGATACTTGGATTGGTCATGGTATTGTTGATCTGTAGCATTCATCCTTGCATGCGCATTGCCTATCACCAGTATGCACCTATATCTATCTGCCCATATGAGGGGTTGCATAGGTATAGGTGATGAATATGTTATGTGGGTGTTGTATATTGATTGAATTTTATGATCCTGGGGCGTTGGGGGTTCGTTATAGGCTCGGATAGGTATTATTTGTCTGGACTAGCCAGTCACTCGCGTTGTCATTGATATTTTTATTATTATTATTATTATGACCATTGCTCTGGCTAATTTGTGATAGATTGTTTAATGATTCAGTATCGAGATTTGAGGTATGATTCTTGTTCTTTAACTTACAATTATATTACTATGCATGATTATCCCATTAGTAAACATATTGATTAGAAACCCTGAGTATACTAGCCCTAGCTCCTACTATGATTATGAGACCTTAAAATGTTGGTATGATGATTTAGGCTAGACTTTGAGTTGACCTTATTTATGTACATACATACATACATACATATATATATATATATATGTATACCTAGTCATATGTAGCTACGGTGTTACAGTGTATTCCTTCCTTTCATTAATTCAGATTGTACATTCATTCCTTGGACTTGTATACTTTTATATATCTTCCTTCCACTCTTAATTTGTATATTGGATAGTGATTACGGCATAGTGTTGAGATTCCTGAGTATGGATAGAATAGGATAGCTCATTCTTGATACTTCCTTAGCCTTATTATGTTAATTTCTTAGGCTTAAATAGGATAGTTTATCCTTATTATTTCATAGGATTTCATATGTGGTTGTTGGCAATTGGGAATAGACTTTATTTTTGTTTATATATTGTATATATCTACATTATTTTTGGAGATCAGTCGACAGTTGTCTATAGAGTACCACGTGTTTGGTACTCATACTATATTTTTGCAGCCTACAGATTATAGTACAGGTTATTGTTGTTGATGTATGTGTCGTACGGAGCAACCATGGTTCAGAGACCTAGAGTGAGCTCCAGACATTTGGAGTAGTACTTTCCTCCCTCATATGTACTAGACTAGTCTTAATATTGTATTCGAAGAAAAGATGTATCAGTGTAATTTCCTTGATACTTTATTTTGTATTCTTATTATACTAAAAGCTCTTCTACTGATACCACCAGGTTTTGAGATTATGTTATGTAATTGACCTTTTATTATATTTATCCTACATTTTTTCCTTGATTCTTATGTTAGTCTATTACTAACAGTTTCGGGCTGTGGGATTGGCTTGCCTACTGGTGGGTTATAGTAGGTGCCATCATGATTGAGAAATTGGGTCGTGACAGGGGCATAACTTATTGATTGAAAGTCTTTGATTTATAAAACATCTGATAAATCAAAACACAATATGATAGTGTCAAATCTTTCCCATTGAGCGTAACTTTTTGTTTAAAAGTCCTTGGGCTAAGTCTTGCATCTAAAGGAAAGAGTTATAGAACATCTCATAAATCAAAACATAATGTGACAATGTCAACTCTTACCCATGGGGCATAACTTGTTATTTGAAAGTTCTTGGGTTAAGTTTTGCCTCTAAGGTAAGAGCTATCGAATATCTCATAGATCAAAACACAATGTCATAATGTTAACTCTTGCCCGTAGGACATCAAAACACAATGTCGTAATGTTAACTCTTGCCCGTAGGGCACAACTTGTTGCTTGAAATCCCTTGGTCTACGTCTTGCCTCTAAGGGAAGAGATATAAAGTACTTCATAAATAAATACACAATATGGTTGTTGCACGCAACTGCATACACAAGTATACGTGGTCTCACCAAGTAATATAGTGGCCTTTTACAAGCCAAGTATCAATCCCTCGGAGACTTGTGTTGACAACTATACAATTCTAGTTCACTATTATGATTAACCAAGTGCTATCATAATAAAAAGAGTTTGAAAAGTTAAAACTAAATGTAACCATAAACAATGCGGAAAAGTAAAGGTTCTTGGACAAAAAATGGGAAGAAACCCAGGGTTAAGGCTCTGTAAACAATCATACTATGCTATTGAACTTCACTGATTTGGTAACTTATCTTGGTTGTTGATTCACGGGGTTGATATTAGGATCATGGTTTTTCGAGCCTCTAATCACCTATATAATTAGACCCACAACTACACCGTTGAGCGGAAATGTGAGAACTAAGTTAAATGCATTCATATTTCATCCCATAAGTGAATCATATAGGGCACGTAGGTATATTTCTATCCTAAATGTAAATTATAACTTCATTTTGTAGAATATTATAATGCTATTCTATTTACCCCACGTTCTATCCTCTTGTTCCTTCTTTCGGGCTCACAAGATGACAATGGATGTATTATAAGGGTCGATAATCCTTAAAATAGTAATAACAACGATAAATAAACAACCAAATAAGATAAATAATCAAAACCAAATCAACTCATAACAAGATTAATCATGTTCTTAGCCTTAACCCCAAAAAATGGTGCTTTGCCGCTCATGGACATAACCATAATTGCAATGATTGAATACATGTTAAAAACCATAAACAAACCAAAGTAATGGAAGAAAAACTCTAATTAAAGTGTTCTCCATCCTCCCTCAAAGTTTTAAGGTCGTCCAAGGTGTGTAACATAATGTTTAAGGGTCCCATTTATAGGAGGACACAAGTTGTCGATTTGAGCTTAGGCCCATGCCATGCCACGTATCGTGGTTCCTGGGGTCTGTGGCATGTCCTTAGCATAGTGAAACACCTGAATTGGTCACTTAGGATGCCCCCAAGGGCATGGCGTGGACCCTAAAGCAGTGGCTAAGGTCCATGGCTCGCCAATGACTCCAAAACGTCCATTTTCAATCAAGTCTTATCCCATGCTTTTCCCCATACATTCCAAGCCTTGTAATGTTGTTTTCAACTAATTTCCAGCTTGTGTATCATTCATATATCATCATGATTAACTCATCAACCATCTTATATATCACGACCTGAACCATGGCCTGGTGTGACGGGTATTTCAAGTCCCCCGTGGACCAGAAATCACCCTCTGCACCTAACCATACCAAACACAACACACACCAATGTCAGATGAATTTCGAACATATAACAAGATAGCGTGCAATAGCGTAAGAAAATTTTAATGCATGTTTATAACCAATTATCGGTGATCGGCCGACCAATCCACCATCACCACCCAATAACCACAGTAGTCCAAACAAAGCCTTCTAAATAGAGTATCAAACTGAATATCAATAAAGTGTTGGGACATGCCCCCGACTATAGCCAAACAAATCTAAACAGTCCAAGACATAAGAAAACAAAACATGAAATATAGAATTTCGACGTATGGAAGCTCACCACTTCAATGTCAACTCACAAGTTGATCTCGAATCCCAATCACTAAGCAGGAGTACTTGAAGTATGGCCAATTCCTGCGTCGCATGGAAAAACAACGTCCGAAGACGGTTAGCAGGGTGATGCTAGCATGTAACTTGAGGATAAGGATAACATAATGACATGATCAACAGTTTAAAATCATTAAAAACCAATGCGTATACATATATACTTCACATGTCGGGATAAGGAACAAGGTTTAATATGCACTTAAAACTTTAGCCTGGATTGTGTAGATCAACCATCATAACATATACCTATTTTATGGAAAAATGACTTTAGAGTCGACAATTTATTTAGGAAAATTAAGAAAACCCTTTAGAAATTATTTAAATGATTCAAAACAGAAAAAATCATTTAAGTTAGAAATTTTGGGTAAGTGATTCCTATTAATACTCTTGGAAGATTGTTAAAGCACCAAGAGTATTCTGCTAACTTGCGGTTGTCCGTACTATTTGAAAACAGTTCTTTGACTAACCTTAAGAAAAGAAGTTGGTTTTTGAAATGAAATTGATTAAGAAAATATTTATTGAGGTTTATGGAAAATCAGTTTTTTGATGGCTTAATAGAGAATTTAACTAAGTGTGAAGGGATAAATGGCAAATAAACATATAAAGGGGTAAAGGGGAAAAAGAGATTTAGGCTTTTATGCCAAAACCCAATTGTACCTGTCCTAAACTATTCATTTGGGTTTTTGGCCAATTTTTACCTGTCCTAATCTAAATATTATGCTTTTGGCCCATAACCAGTCCTAAACTATCTTTTCGAACCCTTTGGCCTAGAACCTGCTTAACCTGTATTAATTATATAACTTTCGCTTCGAGACCCCAAATGAATGAATAAACAGATAACTAAATGAGTAAAGACAAGTAAAGCAACACTAAGAAAAATATGAGACTTGTAGGTCGCTTAGCTACTTCAACAAAGGGCCTTTGACCCATTTTTCCATGTTCCAACTCTTCGTATCCATGCACTATATGATTGTCTTTCCAAACTGATAAGGGGAGAGACGGGCCTCAAGGGCCCATAGAGAAGATGCAAAGAGAGAAAAGAGTCCATAGAGGATTCGAGCGTATCCACATAAAAAGAAAGAAAAAGAAAATATAAAGAAATTATCATGTAATCTAAAAAATAATTAAAATAATCTAAGAAACGTGCAACAAAACTCGCGTATAGGAGTCAAATAGAAAGTAGTAAATGCATCCATATAGTTGGAAAGAATAATCAATCAATAAGGTTTTACATAAATATTTATATCTATGATTAATCGAGTGCCATATTCTAAAGCATATGAATAACTTCAGCAAAATAGTACAAAGGTTTGAAATACTCTCAACACTCCTAGTTAACTTTAAAACATTTGCTCATGTAAAGGAAAAAGGGGAGTACTCAAATTTTCATAAAGATAATCAAAATGTAAGGAAAGTAAAAAAAAAATCAAATTTTCACTATTAATACTAATTAACGCATGAGGGAGGCTAATAATTTGGGAGTAAAAGAGCAAAGTAGTGACACTAAGGGGATAATAGAACCTTTTACTCCAATTATTTGTTGTTGAGACAGTAAAGAAAAAACTGCATCATGTCAAATATCAATTTAGTTTATAATTTCCAGGAAACAAATCAGCTTCTCCATCATGTTTAAACAAGAAAACTTAAGTTACTTCTTTTAGGAAGATTAAGAAAATCACACACAACACCAATTCAAAACAAAATTTCTGGACCATTGTTTATGTGATGAAACAAACCTGGAAAAAAAACGAGCTTTAAGAGAAATATGTGCGACCTAAAAAAGAAAGTGTGTTTAGTCAAAGTGACATTCATGGAGAAAATCACACCTGATGAATTGCTTCCCAATATCTCATTGGGACGAAGGACTAGAAAATAAGGATGAGTTATGGTGATAGCCTATCTTATTTTTTGCTTCTCCCATATCATCGAGAAAACTAAGATGGAGGCAAGAAAAGATTGTTGCATGCGTCTTAAAATCCTATGCTAATGCAGGGAACTAGGAAAGGCCTTTAAACATAATGGATTTAACAAGTCTTATTGATGACACTAAAATAAAGGACACGTTACAGATTTTTTTTTCAATGATCAGATTTACACATTCAACACATAAGTCAAGACCAAAATACAATACACATACCTCTCAAGGAAAGTATAATAACACGCCCATTCTTCCAGCATCATAAGCCAAAACAGTGAACTCATACCGCACAAAAAAATATACCACACAAAAAAATAACATTCAAGCTTGGAATAATATATCGATAACTAGAATAAGGGGGCAATTAAGTTGAAATCGGGAACCACAACTTACAACAACAAACATATGAGCTAAGAATACTATCAAAAACATAAAAATGGAGATAATAAACCAAACAATATGCTAAAGTAAAATAGGAAATTACAAACCAGACCCAACGAACACTGGTTCGAACAAAGTATCAAAGAAAATCAGTAGATTCGCATTTAAACACTATAATACATATCACAAAAATTCTATGGCCTTTAAGGATTCTACAGCAAACAAATCCCGACATATAATACTAATACTATCAGCGTACAACACTACTAAGATAGCAAATATTACTACAGAATAATCAAAAAGAAGAAGAAAAACAAAACACCAAAACTAAATGGGATGAAGCATTACCTATTTTGGAGTAGCAAAATAAGATTCGAGACTGCAACGGAAGCTCGACCACCACCGAAAAGCGTTGCCGTCAATTCGAGAACTTCGATTAGTCGACGAATTTCACAAAAAAAATTTACCAAAAAAGAACTTTTCTTGAGAGATTTTTCTCTAACTTTCAAGACTTGTCCTTTTATTGCTCCACAGTGAGATTTTTATAGAACACAAGATTAGGAGTGAATTAAAGTTTCAGCTGAAGTGGAAAAAGAGGGAAACGGGGTAATTTCAGAATTGCAAAATGAGATATTTTCAATATTTTTGGATGATAGCAGAATATTGTCGTCATTCTTGTACTGATTTTGGATTTTCTTGGAGAGATTTGAATGGGGCGGCCAATGAAAATTGGGGAAAAGGAATAATCGCAATAAACCAATAGAATTCGCACAAATACGTATGAATTTATATGATTCTATTCCAAAAACAATGAATTTAAACATTGGATGAGCCAACTCATTAATTTTTAAAAGATTCTTGGCTTTTCTCGTATGAATCCATGTGGGGCGAGCATGTGACGAGTGGGAAACAATCAAGTCGATCTCAAATTGTGTTGGACAGGTTGCCATTATTCGATTAAAGCTAAATCGGAGTCAGATTTTCAGCATCGAATTGTCAGTGTTTGTTATTGTTGATCGTTAATGGAAGTTGTTATTAACGGGTTCTTTTACTGTTTTTCGTTGTTGGCTTATAGGTAAGGAAAAGGGAATTGGGCCAGTGGGTCAGGTCTATTGTTGGACCTGGTAAAGTAGGTTGGGGCGGTAGTTTGGGGCTGGCGAGTTTCATTATTTGTTGGGTTGCTGTTAATTAGAAATTAGGGATTTGTGTGTTTATGAAATAGTACAAAGATATTCATTTAGTTAATTTATTTAAATTTTAGCCATAATTTAAAAACAATCGATTAATTATACTGCAATTGTGATCGATTTGATTTCAATCATGGCCAAATTTGATAAATTGACTAAATTAAATCGCAATTCGATACAAATTAACACTCAATTTAATATCGGGCTTCTTGATTTAATAAAAATCAAGTAAATATTTTTTTCAAATAAATTCTTGTCAAGAACAAATTGTATTTAAATCAAGATATTACCCATTTGAATTAATTTTCACGGTCTATCTCACTAAAAGTCCAATTTTGATAAAATTGTTCATTTAAGTAACAAAATTCATACAATTTCGTATATGTGAATATGAAAATGTATAATCATCACTTAAATAATGAAATTAAGCCAAAAAAGTATTTTGGAGCGCATTTATCTAGATGAAATAACTATTTTAATTTTATTAAGAACTAAAGTAACCCAGGATTAAATTAAGTCGTGGAGGAAAAAAATTAGGTGTCAACAACTACCCCTCTCTTTGGGTTAGGTGAATACAACAAGTAACCATGGGCAAAGGGAGTTTGACATTCTAAATTTTTATTCAACCACAAATTCATTTCTGAAAGAGATTGGTTTACGCATAATTTTTGTAGAGTTATGGCTGGACCCTGATATCGATTTTCCTATATATCTCAGGTTATATGAGAATTCAGGCCATTTTTAGTTCAAAAAGCTTGACTTAAAGCATGATTTTCAAAGAAATCACAAGCTATCTCGATTTTTAAATTTTAGTGAAATCAAAAAGTTGGGGAATAAGCAAATTGGGAGGTAAGGTTGGAATGCAGTCGAGTTTTCTATATAAAGCCCAGCCTACATATTGTTTAGACTCAAGGAATTAGACTACTTGTAGTTTAACTCAATTGGTAGAAAAGATAGTTTTTTATTTCAGATGATCTTTGGATCGGGAGGAGTGATAAGTTAATTGAGTTGAGGAAAAGAGTCTTGTAACCTCTTAACCATGACTGTGGGATCCTTCACATCTATAGGCAAGAACTTACCTGGATGTAATTTCCAAAACTCTAAGTATGTTGTCACTCGAATTTGAAAGAAAGAGAAGGTTACCCTCGGTGTGAGTTTAGAAATATCCCGAAGCTGAAGCTGAACCAAAATATTCCAAAATACTGTATGACCCCACAAAATCCTTAGCTTAATTCAGTCCTCTAATCTTGTTAAGGGGTCCCAAACGTAGAATATTCTAGCTAAGTATTCAGACTTAGTGTCATTCTAGCCTTTAAAAGTTGGCAATCTTATTTCATGGCCTTTACATCCATTATAGGTGGATATTTAGGTTGATTCACGATCAGGAATGTACATAGGTGTTCTCGGACAAGTTTTGGATTTTTTGGACATCATTTGAAGCACCTTTAGAATCCTAAAATAGTGGATCAACACGATCTTGGTGCGCCGCATCGACTATCGCTTTGATAAATATCATTCCCAACTCTCAGCATCAATTTCTAGTGAGTCGACGTGGAATCGATATAACGCGTTGGCTATCACATTGATGCCAATGATGCGGTGCGTCGGTCTGTGCGTCGATGGTACAGTTTTTCAGTCATTAAAAGACTGCATCATTGGGGGTATTTTGGTCTTTTTCCTTCAACCTTCAACCCCCAAAACACAAAATTTATCACTTAGAGAGAAATTAAACTCATCTTTTTTCAAAATTGCTCAAGAACAAAATACTAGAAGATTCAATTTCAAATCAAGAACTCAAGATTCTACCATCAATTTTTAGAAATTCCTTAACTAAGGTATGTGAAGTGTTCATCCAAGGGTCCCTTCCACCCTTGGAATCCAAGAAACAATTTTAGACTCGAAGTATATGAATTCCATATTGGGTTTGATAATATCTATGTTTAAAAATGATTAATTGGGTTTCAAATCCATGTTTCATGATCAATTTCATGTGGAGTTAATTAATTTATATATGTTACCATGTGAAATCATGCTAAATCCTTCAAAGGGTGAATTTAATATTGAAATTGTGTGCTTACATGTTGATTAGTACTATGTGCATAATTTATGCCTTTCAAGTGACTGATGAATTAAGCATGTGAGTTGAATAGTGAAGTTATATCATGTTAGCATGTGTTTAAGTTCATGACATGCAAGTGTTTGTTAAAATGCCCCAATGAATGAAGAATGATCAAATGCTTAGTTTACATGTTTCAAGTTTATGTCATATCTCTTATTTTGTGCTATCGAGTCCTGGGGGTACTTATACTCGATAATTTAGCTGATATTTAGAGCCATGGTCAGTCATAGTACAGTAACAGTTACGTCACTATCAGTAGTACTCTCAGTCAGTTACAGAACTCAGGAAAAACTCAGTAGACTCAGTATTCTTCCAGTCTAGTTCAATACTCTGTCCAGACCTCGATAAACTCAGTCAGTTAATAGAATTTAGTAGTTTTCGATAGTCCATGGAACTCAATGTACCCAATTCAGTTAAACAACAATATCAGTAACAACTCAGTCCATCCTAGTACAGACTAGAATTAGTTCAGTGTTTATTCAGTTGGGAGTAGGATTCAGAATCGAGTTAACCCAGGGATGGGGACATTCCTGCCAGCAGAGGGTTTGACCCTTAATAGCAATCCCTGTATTACAGAACTGTGTAGCCAGTGTAGGTTGAGATATCTTTCTGCAAAATATATTAAGGATTGATATATCTCATTCGAGTTATCCTACCAGCGAGGGTTGACAGAAGAGCTTTCTATCAGAGAGGGTTAACTCACAGCTTGTCCTTACCCATGATACGATATTGGCACCCTTCCAACTGGGGTTACAGGTTGTACCTCAATCAGTTTAGAAAGGGGCATGTCGATTAGATGATTACCTCCCACAGTCTCAGTTTAAGAATAAAACTCAGTTCAGTTCTACAAATTCAGGACTATCAGACATAGTCACTCAGCTCAATATGAAATTCAGTATGGTTCCATAGTATTCAAAACTGTTAGATATAGTTATTTAAATAATCAGTAATACTGTATTCATAAACTCAGATATCTGTTATCAATATTCAGATTCAGTACTCAGTATTAGCACGATCTCAATTATAGTCTATATATTTATGCATGTACTCTTACTCAGTCATACTCATGTTATTCAATTATTATTGTGCATGCATATGAAACCATGCATTTCAGCCTACCTCACTGAGCATACCAGTACATTCAAAGTACTGACGCATGTTTTTCTTTGCGCTATGATGTCTTATATCATAGGTTCAAATGCACGGGCTCCAGAGTACCCTTAGCTGTTCAGATTCTCAGCTTTTAGGGTAGTGGTGAGTCCTTATAATTCAAGGACATGATTATTATTTATAGTAATTCAATTTTATTTTAGTAGATGGAGTTAGTTGGGGGCTTGTTCCATCAACTCCACAGTTCAGACAGTTGGAGGCTTTTCAGACTAAAGTATTTTCAGACAGTTGTTCAGTTTTTCAGTACTTATATTCAGATTTATTTACAGATGTGAACCTGATGGCATATGTTTTTTTGTCTATTTCCACAATCATTATAGTATTTATTACATAGTTATTGCAGCAGGTACCAGTTATGGGTTAGCTTATGGTCCTTCAACATTATGAGCACCATGGAGCGTTTAGGGTATAGACTCGGGGCGTTACAAACTTGGTATCAGAGCCTAAGGTTCAACAGTGTCCTAGGAAGTCTAAAAGCCGCATCTAGTAGAGTTTTGTGCATAGGTGTATTACGCGACACACTTATGGATAGGAGGCTATGAGATGTTTTTGGAAAAGTTTTCTTTTTTTTCAGTATCCATGTTGTGCGGGTGAGCATGAGCTCCAGTTACACTCTCTTTCTAATCTTAGCTTCTCTTCCATTTACAGAATATGCCTCCAAAGAGAACTCAGGGAAGAGAAATGGGAGACCAGTCAGCCCGTCCATCCAGATTCTTTGGGTGAGCATGTCTCCCATACGGAGTTCAGAGCAGCCTTCACCACCCTATCTCATTCTGTAGTAGCCCAAAATAAATGCCCAGCTTCCATTCCGACCAACCCAGTGGCTAATACTATTGCTTCGAGGATTTAGGACTTCACCCAAATGAACCCTCCATCGTTTACCGGGTCTAAGTCAAATGAGGACCCTCAGGAATTTCTTGATCAGGTGTAGAAGGTTATAGATATCATGGGGATGACTGCTGCTGACAATGTTGAGTTGGTCTCATATCAATTATAAGATGTGTCTCGCTCATAGTTCAAACAATGGAAAGCAGAGAGGGCCGCTAATACAGGGCCCATGGAATGGGAGGAGTTTGCAGTTGCTTTTCTGGATAGGTTCTTCCTACTAGAGTTGAGGGAAATGAAAGTTTTAGAGTTTATCAACCTGAAGTAGGGTAATATGACAGTGCAGGAGTATTTTCTCAAGTTTACTCAATTGGCCAGATATGCCCTGCATGTTGTGGCAGATAGCAGATCTACGATGAGTAAGTTTGTATCATGGGTGTCTAGCAATGTGGTCAAAGAGTGCAGGACCGCAATGCTGATAAAGGAGATGGACATATCCAGGATTATGGTCCATGCTCAATAAATAAAGAAGGCCAAGATTAAAGAGAAGGAGAGGGGGAGCAACAGAGTGAGGATAGCTAGTTTCAGCTTTGCTCAGCCTAAGTCAGAGGGTGGGAATCATTCTTAGTTCTGCCCAAAATCCTCAGTTCCAGCTCTGTTCTTAGCCACTGTGCCAAAGCTGAAATTCGGAGATGGCAACAGAGATAGGGCATCAAGCCTTAAGCCTCAGGGCAGTGTTAGCAGTGCCCAAACCAATCCCCTTTGCCAGAAGTATAGCAGAAACCACCAAGGTATCTGCAGAGCTGGCAAGGATGTGAGTTTCAAATATAGCAAGCCAGGCCACATAGTCAGACAGTGTCCTCAGGTGGGTTTGTATAGTCAGCATACCCATCCCCCAGCTCAGTCCGACCACCCAAATCGGCAAGGTGCCTCATCCAGTGCCACCAGTGGGTAGTGCTCAAATAGATTCTATGCTCTTCAGTCCCAACAGGATCAAAAAAGTTCTCCTGATGTGGTCACTGGTATGTTACAAGTTTATCATTTGAATATTTAGGCTTTGCTAGATCCAGGAGCTTTCTTGTTATTTGTGACTCCTTATATAGTAGTTGATTTTGGAGTCAGTCTAGAAATTCTAGCAGAGCCTTTCTCAGTCTCTATCCCAGTGGGTAAATATATCGTAGCCCGACGAGAATACAGGAACTATTCAATTATGATATCTCAGAAATTCAGGTCAGCAGAATTCCTCGAATTAGAGATGATTGATTTTGATGTCATTCTCAACATGGATCGGCTTCATTCCTTATATGCCTCAGTCAGCTGCAGAAATAGAATTGTCCAGTTTCAATTTCAGTCTCAACATGGTCAGTTTGTTTCTTACCTTCGGGAAAGAAAAATAATATCAAAGGGATATGTCTACCATCTCGTTCGAGTCCAGGACTCTAGTTCAGAAACCCTTACTCTTGAATTAGAATTAGTAGCATATGAATTCCCAGATGTGTTTCCCGAAGATCTTCCAGGAGTTCATCCCAAAAGGAAAATTGATTTTGCAATTGATCTCCTTCCAGATACTCAGCCCATATGTATTCCTCCATACAAAATGTCACCTACAGAACTCACTGAATTAAAGGAACAGTTAAAGAATCTCTTAGATAAGGGATTCATTAGACCGAGTGTGTCCTCGTGGGGTGCACCAATTTTATTTATACATAAGAAAGATGGTTCCCTCAGAATGTGTATAGATTACCATTAGTTAAATAAAGTTATGGTTAAGAACAAGTATCCACTTCCCAGAATCGATGACTTATTTGACCAAATTTAGGGTGCTAGCTATTTCTCTAAGAAAGACCTCAGATCAAGCTATCATCAGCTCAGAGTCAGGAAATGTGACAGCCCAAAAACAGCTTTCAGAACTCAGTACGATCACTTCAATTTTTAGTCATGTCCTTTGATTTTACCAATGCCCTAGCAGCCTTCATGGACTTGATGAACCGTGTGTTCAAACAGTATTTAGACATGTTGGTAATAGTCTTCATAGATGACATTCTTGTTTACTCCCGTAGTGAACACAAATCATGCAGACTATCTCAAAATAGTATTGCAGACTCTCAGAAACCATCAGTTATTCGCCAAATTCAGTAAGTGCAAATTTTGGATAAGATCAGTAGCATTCCTTGGACATATCATTTTCGGTGATGGCATTAGAGTTGATCCCCAAAAGACTGAGGCAATGAGAAACTGGCCCTGACCCATCTCTCTATCAGATATCAGGAGTTTCTTGGGTTTGGTTGGCTATTACCGATGGTTTGTTGAGGGATTTTTGTCTATTGCATCCCCTATGTCCAAATTGATTCAGAAGAAAGTCAAGTTCCAGTGGTCAGATTTTTGTGAGAAAAGTTTTCAGGAGTTGAAGACTTGACTTACCATAGCTTCAGTTTTTACCCTACCAGATAGTTTTGACAGCTTCGTTGTGTATTATCACACTTTCAGAGTCGTATTGGGTTGTGTTTTAGTGTAGAGAGGTAAGGTAATAGCCTACACCTCTAGACAGCTTAAGCCTCATGAAAAGAAATATCCTACTCACGATCTTGAGTTAGCAGCAGTAGTGTTTGCCTTAAAGATTTGGAGGCACTATTTTATATGGTGTGCAGTTAATGTGCTCACTGATCATAAGAGCCTGTAGTTTGTGTTCTCTTAAAAAAACCTAATCCTCCATCAGATAAGGTGGTTGGAGTTATTAAAAGACTACGACATGAGTGTTCTGTATTATCCAGGCAAAGCCAACATAGTGGTGACGCCCTTCGTAGAATGTCTATGGGTAGTGTTACTAATGTGGAGGACAGTAAGAAGAAGTTAGCTTAGGAAGTCCATCAGTTAGCCTGGTTAGGTGTTCGCTTAGTCGATTCAGCAGAAGGTAGTGTATGGGTGCAGAGTAGTTCAGAATCATCCCTAGTTTCAGAAGTGAAGGAAAAGCAGGATGGGGATCCCAGTCTAGTCAAGTTAAAAGAATCAGTCAGAGATCAGAAAGTTGAGGTTTTCTCTAAAGAGGGAGATGGTGTGCTGCGTTACCAGGTCGGCTATGTGTTCCAGGTGTAGATGACTTAAGGCAGAAAATTCTTGCAGAAGCGCATGGTGCGCGCTACTCGATTCATCCAGGGGATACTAAGATGTACCGTGATTTGTAGGAGATCTATTGGTGAAGTGGGATAAAGAAAGACATAGCAGGGTTTGTAGCTAAGTGCTCAATGTGTTAGCAGGTTAAGATTGAGCATCAGAAGCCTAGTGGGTCCATGCAGGAGTTTAGCATTCCCACCTGGAAATGGGAAGAAGTGAACATGGACTTTGTGAAGGGATTGCCTCGTACTCATCATCAGCATGATTCAGTTTGGGCCATTATAAATGACTAAATCCGCTTATTTCCTTCCAGTCCATACCTTATATTCAGCCGAGGATTACGCCAAACACTATATTAGAAAGTTGGTCAGATTGTACGGTGTTCCATTGTCTATCATCTCAAACAGAGGTACCCAATTTACCTCTTATTTCTGGAAGGCATTCCAAAAGAGTCTTGGCACCCGAGTTCATCTCAGTACAGCCTTCTATCCTCAGACAGATGGTCAAGCAGAAAGGACCATTCAGACCTAAAAGATATGCTATGAGTGTGCATGATAGATTTCAAAGGTAGTTGGGGTGACTATTTGTCTTTGATTGAGTTTGCATATAACAACAGCTATTATTCCAGTATTTAGATGGCTCCGTTTAAGGAATTTTATGGAAGGAGGTGTAGATCTCCCATTGATTGGTTTGAAGTGGGTGAGGCCGCAGCGGTAGGGCCTGACTTGGTATTTGATACCTTATAGAAAGTCGACTTGATCAGGGAAAGACTTAAGATAGCTCAGAGCCGGCAGAAATCGTAAATAAATGCACGCAGAAAGGATCTCAAGTTCGATATTGGTGACTACGTGTACTTGAAAATCTCTCCTATGAAAGTGGTGAAAAGCTTTGGCAAGAAGGGGAAACTCAGTCCCCGATATATCGGTCCATACCGAATTCTCAGTCATTTCAGAAAGGTAGCTTACAAGCTTGAGTTGCCTTCAGATCTATCTTCAGTGCATCCAGTATTTTACGTCTCCTTGCTAAAGAAATGCATAGGTGACCCAGCAGACATGGTCCCTGTAGAGGGCATAGATATTCAAAATAGCCTCTCTTATGAAGATATTCCAGTTGAAATCCTTGACTATCAGATTCGTAGACTGAGGAATAAAGAAGTCCCTCTATTCAAAGTTCTTTGGCAGAATCAATCCATTGAGGGAGCTACTTGGGAAGCAGAAGCAGGCATGCGGGCCAAGTATCCTCACCTTTTCTCTACAGACTCAGACCCAGTCCAATGTAATAGTTTTCCTTTAACTTATTTAGTTTCATGTTCAGATATTAGTTACAAACTTAGTATCAGTTACCATTGCATGTTCAGTCATGTATTCATGCATCAGATATGCATGTCCAATATGAGAAACTCAGCTTATCAGTAATTTCAGTCATGCGTTCATGAATCATGTTCAGTTATGTGCTTATACATTAGATATGCATGTTCAGCACGATAATTCAATGTATCAGTGATCTTAGTCATGAAACCATGTTTTAGTTGTGCATGCCCAGTTTTTAAGTTTAGTCTTTCAGTATTCTTAGTCTCCACAGTCTTATTCAAGGATGAATGTTCCCAAGGGGGAGATAATGTAAGACCCCACAAAATTCTTAGCTTAATTCAGTCCTCTAAGCTGGTTAAGGGGTCCCAGAAATATTATAGCTAAGTATTCAGACTTAGTTTCATTCTAACCTTTGAAAGTTGGCGATCTTATTTCATATCATTTGCATCCATTATAGGTGGATATTTAGATTGATTCATGATCAAGAATGTTCGTAGGTGTTTTCGGACAAATTTTAGATTTTTTAGACTTCATTTGAAGCTCCTTTGGAATCCTAAAACAGTGGATCAACGCGATCTTCGCGCTCCGTATCGACTATCGCATTGATAAATGTTTTCCCCAGCACCCAGAGTCAATTTCCAGTGAGTCGACGCAGACTCTATGCGATGCATTGGCTATCGCGTCGATGCCAATGACGCGGATCGCCAGTCTATGCGTTGATGGTATAGTTTTTCAGTCATTAAAAGGTCATGTCCTTGGGGGTATTTGGGTCTTTTTCCCTCAACCTTCATCCCCCAAACCGCAAAATTTATCACCTTCGAGAGCAATTAAACTTATCTTACCTCAAAATTGCTCAAGAACAGAACACTAGAAGATTCAATTTCAAATCAAGAACTCAAGGATCTACCATCAATTTTCAGAAATTCCTTAACTAAGGTATGGGAAGTGTTCATCCAAGGGTCCATTCCACCCTTGGAGTCCAAAAAACAATTTTAGACTTCAAATATATGAATTCTATGTTAGGTTTGATAATATCCATGTTTAAAAATGATTAATTGGGTTTCAAATCTATGTTTCATGATCAATTTCATGTGGAGTTAATTAATTTATATGTGTTACCATGTGAAATCATGCTAAAACCTTCAAATGGTGAATTTAATGTTAAAATTATGTGCTTAATATTGATTAGTACTATGTGCATAATTTATGCCTTTCAAGTGATTGATGAATTAAGCGTGTGAGTTAAATAGTGAAGTTATATCATGTTAGCATGTGTTTAAATTCATGACATGCAAGTGTTTATTCAAATGCCCCAATGAATGAAGAATGATCAAATGCTTAGTTTACATGTTTCAAGTTTATGCCATATCCCTTATTTTGTGCTATTGAGTCCTAGGGTACTTGTACCCGATAATTTAGCTGATTATTTAGAGCCATAGTTAGTCATAGTATAGTAACGGTTACATCACTATCAGTAGTACTCTCGGTCAGTTACAGAACTCAGAAAAAAACTTAGTAGACTCAGTATTCTTCCAGTCTAGTTCAGTACTCAGTCCAGACCATGGTAAACTCAGTCAGTTAATAGAATTCATTAGTTTTTAATAGTCCACGGAACTCAGTGTACCCAGTTCAGTTCAGTTAAACAGCAATATCAGTAACAACTTAGTCCAGCCTAGTATAAACTAGAATTATTTCAGTGTTTATTCAGTTGGGAGTAGGATTCAGCACAGAGTTAACCCAGGGATGGGGGCATTTCTGCCAGCAGAGGGTTTGACCCTTAGTAGCAATCCCTGCATTACAGAACTACGTAGCCAGCATAGGTTGAGATATCTTCCTTCCAGATATATTGAGGGTTGATATATATCATTTGAATTATTTGCCAGCGAGGGGTTGACGAAAGAGCTTCCTGTTAAAAAGGGTTAACTCACAATTTGTCCTAACCCATGGCATAATATTGACACCCTTCCAACTGGGGGTTACAGTTTGGACCCCAATTAATTTAGAGAGGGGTATGTTGGTTAGATGATTACCTCCCACAGTCTCAGTTCCAGTCTCAGTCTCAGAATAGAACTTAGTTCAGTTCTACAGATTTAGGACTATCAGACATAGTTACTCAGCTCAGTACGAAACTCAGTATGGTTCCAAAATATTCATAATAGTTAGATACAGTCATTCAGATAATCAGTAATACAGTATTCATAAACTCAGATATTGGTTATCAGTATTTAGATTCAATACTCAGTATTAGCGCGATCTCAGTTACAGTCTATGTATTCATGGATGTACTCTTACTTAGTCATACTCATCTTTTTCAATTATTATTGTGCATGCATATGAACCCATACATTTCATCCTACCTCACTGAGCATACCAGTTCATTCAAAGTACTGACGCATGCTTTTCTTTGTGTTATGATGTCTTATATCCTAGGTTCAGACGCACGGGCTCCAGAGCACCCTTAGCAGTTCATATTCTCAACTTTCAGGGTAGTGGTGAGTCCTAATAGTTTGAGGACATGCTTATTTTTTATAGTACTTCAGTTTTATTTCATTAGATGGAGTTAGTTGGGAGCTTGTCCCATCAATTCCACGGTTCAGACAATTAAAGGCTTTTTAGAATAAAGTATTTTCAGACAGTTGTTCAATTTTTTAGTACTTATATTCAGATTTAAGTCTAGAATTCATGGGTAAACAATGAAAATTGTGTAATATACCAAATTTGTAAAGAAAAAAAATTTAGCAAAGTCACGTTAGGAAATATTCTTTTAAATTTTTACACTCTTTTTATGTTTGGGAGTCCTTTTTTCTTTTTATAATTATTCAATTCCTAACTATTCACCTTCAAATTGTCACTTTATGCATTCATAAATTAATTTAATATTATGTTAAACAATATGTCCACGATCAACTAATAAATATATTTTAGAATTCAATGATTCAAAAAAGTAAAAAAAAAAAAACACTTAACAATTAGTGTGACAATATCATTGAGTTATTAACAGGAAAAAGTAATAGATTTAGGATTCCAAAATTAATATCATTATAGGATTTTCTTATTTTTTATAACTATTAAATAAAAATGCAATTGTACTTTAAGTTATTTTACTAATAGTTAGGACAAATCAACAAAAGTTGTCATAATCAAACCTCTCCTTAAACTATTAGGTAATTCTAATATTTTTGAGTTTCAAATCAGTTAAAATTTTATTTTATACAAATTTCATTTATATTAAACTTATATTCAAGATTACTTTGTTTGACATTTATTCTCTATTAAATTATTATCATTTTTCTTTAGTTATTATGTTGTTTGTACTTTGAAGTCCAATTGTGATGTATATTCTTGAAGTTTACGATAATAAATTATCATATATTTTTGATAGACAATTGTTAATAGAGAAATTTTTGTATTGTAGAGTTTTGATAGTATCTATGATTGAAGAGACAAATTTTCTTGTGATTAAAGGTAAGTTTTCTAAATTTTTTAATATGTTCTTGAAATTTGCAATAATAAATGTCATAAATTCTTAATAGACAATTGTTAATTGAGAAGTTTGTTTTTGTGTAATATTGATTTATCTTATGATTGAAAAGCAAATTTTCTTGTGTTTTGAGGTAAGTTACCTAAATTTTAGTATTTTGTTAATGTTTTAATCCTAATAATATCTATGATCAAAGAGGTAAATTTTCTTGTGATTTGAGATAATTTTTCTAAAATTTTAGTATATTCTTAAAGTTTACAATAAATAAATTATCATGTATTTTTTATAAACAATTGTTAATTGAGAAGGATTTTTTCTGTGAAATCTTGATATATCTTATAGTTGAAGAGACAAATTTAAGTTTTCTAAAAATTTTAGTATGTCATTGGTATTTACAATCATGATAGTATCTATGATTCCGTCACAACAAATTGTTTAATCATTCTATTTCAATATGAATTCTCTTTTAAAAAATAAGATTATGCACTATTTCAATTGTGGAGTTATAAACTATGATTTGGTATAGCGACATTATTTTTATTAATAGGTTCTAATGGTTGTTCTTTCTTTTGTGTTTTCTTGTACAAGCTATATTATTTAATTAGATATTAAATTTATTCTAATGTCAATTGCTATTTTTTAGTAATTTTATTTTTATATCTATAATTTTATTGACTTACGAAAAATACACGTGCACTAAACTAGTATATCAAAACACTCAAATATCTCATATCTAAAATTTGAAACTGTTTTTAAGGAGATTTGAGTTGGTCGGCATTGAAAAAAATTAGCTGAACCAAGATTTAGGCAAAATCATCATCAGATATGTAATCAGGAGATAATCTCTTTTTGGGTAAATGATTCTCAGAAGAGAGTTTGCGCCTACTAAGGCCAGACCAATTCAAATGAACCAAGAAATGATGGAAATTTGCAAGAAGGAAATTGACCATCTTCTAAAGAATGGTATTATTAGAAGCTCTAATTTTCCCTGGAGTTGTTCTGCCTTTTATGCCAATAACAGTGCAGAAAAGGAGCGTGGAACCCCTAAACTTGTGATAAACTACAAGCCTTTGAACGCGGTCTTAAAATGGATCAGACATCCAATTCCTAATAAAAGGGATCTCTTAAAAAGGACTTTCAAAGCTAATCTTTACAGTAAATTTGATATGAAGTCCGGATTTTGGCAAATTCAAATTGCCGAGAAAGATAAATATAAGACGGCTTTTAACGTCCCATTTGGACATTATGAGTGGAACGTCTTGCCTTTTGGTCTCAAAAATGCTCCATCAGAGTTTCAAAACATTATGAACAATATTTTCAATCCTTATACTTATATATCGATTGTTTATATTGATGACGTGTTTATTTTCTCAGAGAACATTGATTCCCATTTCAAACATTTAAACATTTTTTTTAAAATTATTAAATTTAATGGTTTGGTTGTTAGTGCCAAAAAAATGAAGCTCTTCCAGACATCTATAAAATGCTTAGGACATGACCTTTATCAAGGTAGCTATAAAC
Organism: Capsicum annuum; assembly: GCF_002878395.1. NCBI lineage: Eukaryota > Viridiplantae > Streptophyta > Magnoliopsida > Solanales > Solanaceae > Capsicum > Capsicum annuum. The sequence goes on along the minus strand of NC_061122.1, from coordinate 130,668,808 downwards.
CTATTTGTAGAGCCATTGAGTTCTCCTCCAAATTCCCTAATGAAATTACTGATAAAACTCAACTCCAAAGGTTTCTAGGAAGTTTCAATTATGTTGCGGATTTTATTCCTAATATTAGACAGGTCTGTGAACCTCTTTATCAAAGACTCAAGAAAACCCCAGTTCCTTGGAGTCTTGATCAAACCAATGCTGTCATCAAAATCAAACGCTTAGTCCAGAACCTTCCTTGCTTAGGAATTTCTAATCCTGAAGCCTTCATGATAGTTGAAACTGACGCTTCAAATATAGGGTATGGGGGTATCTTGAAGCAAAAGGTTAATGATAGTTCTCCTGAGCAGTTAGTCAGGTTCACATCCGGAATATGGAATTCTGCACAAAAAAATTACAGCACTATCAAAAAAGAAATTTTATCTATAGTGCTATGTATCACCAAATTTCAAGACGATCTAATTAATAAGGAATTTTTACTTAGAGTAGATTGTAAATCTGCTAAAGAAATCTTGCAAAAAGACGTTAAAAATCTTGTTTCAAAACAAATATTTGCTAGATGGCAAGCTCTCCTATCTAGCTTTGATTTTCAAATTGATTTTATTAAAGGAGAAAATAATTCCCTTCCCGATTTTCTAACAAGAGAATTCTTACAGGGCCAAAATGAGACCCTCCACGCTGGGGAAAATCCCAGTAGGAAGCAAGCAAGAACAGACAAGAATGGCTAGACCATTCGATCCTCCATCAGCCTCCGCCTTAACAAACCCTTTAAGACCATCAGTCCCTCAAAGGCCTACTCTAAAAACGGAACTTCAGTCACCGTTCCAAAACAAATATGCAGCTTTGGCAGAATTTCCGAAGCTCCCTCCACCAATGCCGAGTAAATTGGTAGACTTAAAGACAAATAAGCAAGCCTTGTGATAAAGGACAATCAACAAGTTCATCTATCCAATCCAAACAAAGTTACGCTATGAAGGCTCCTGAAACCTTTGCACAAGCCATAGATCCCACGGTGATTAAAACAATACCAACCCCTCCCATCAGAGAGGAATTCAAATTCATTACCACACAGGTGATGTCAATCATTGCATTAGATAAAGAGTATGAAGGATATCCATTAGATCAGCTAATCAAGCCGGTTTATAATGATAAAAATTTTGTGGATACTGAAAATCCCCTCAAAACAAGAAGATATTATGAAGCTATCCTCGTTGACACTGATTCTACCGAGGTCGAGCATTCTATGAACGAGCGAAATCCTGAATACATCGATTATTGTAGATTCACTATTAAAAGGGTATTAACCCCTTTTAACTGGTTTGCAGATCACCTGCATACCCCAATTGCACTATCCATGCCTCACAGGCCACAAACGTATAATTGGTACGACTATAAGTCGGCATGGTTCAACTTTTTATATGTCAGGCCAGGACACACCTGGTTTATTAAATATTGTCCAGCAATGGTAGATTCCATTATTCCTAGATAGTTTTATGAATGGTGGATCTATTTTGGAAGAATCAAAGAAATCCTTCCCCAACAATTCCTTAACAGGTTCACGGATTTCTGTACAAAAGAAGGGTGTGTAACCCTCCCAGAGCACATTCAGATGTGCAAATTCTTTATCAAAAAGCGAGTTTCCTATATCATTTCCTGGAATTTCGCTAAAGGGGAACAAGACCGAATCAAATATTTATCCAAAGAGATAAAAGTCAAAGGATGGACTTCCAAGCCAGCGGCACCAAAAACTCCAGACAAGGAGAAAACAGCAACTTCTTCAACTACCGCTTCACACAATAAGAAGGCCCTCAAGGAAAAATTAAAAAAGGCTTCACAAGATATGGAAAGCCAAGAAACTAATGAAGACGAAGTATTACAACTTCTAGAAGAAGCCTCCTCAACAGATAGTAGTGATAATAATGGAGATATGTTCAATCCTAAAGGGATAGCTATGGCCTATTTGGACCCCTATTAAGAATAGGAAAATATCCCTTCGAGAGTAGAGGTTCAAAGAACCGGAATTACTTTTCGAAAGGGCAATTTAATATTCCTAATAAGAATCCAAAAGCCACATGCTTTTCCAAAAGGAAAAGGACACAGTCCAGTCTGCTTTTCTAAAAGCTAAATGGAATCTAATGCCCAAAAGGACAAGGCATTCAATCAGCTTTTCTAAAAAGCTAAAGCATTATAATCTCAGCATTCAATCAGCTTTTCTAAAAAGCTAAAGCACTGAGAAATGATCTCAGCCTTACATTTGTATGCATAAGATGTACCTTATTATCTTTCTCTGGTCTATATAAAACTTGTTGTAATATTAGAAGAGGCATCCGAAAATTTCCTAACACTCGAAATTCTCTCCTGCCCAATCTCCTGTAATCTCTTATCTTTGTAATGTTTTGAAGTTGAATAAATTTGTAAGTTGATTTCTTTTATTTACTCTTTACATAACTAGTTTTCTTAAGATCCGTTTTCTAGTATCAGAGCCATGTTAGCAGATTGTGTACTCAGCATGAGCAGCTAAGTACATAATCTGTCTAGAGCATGGAAAATCTATTTCATATAAGTAGCATATGCCTTTACTCACCTATGATTATACTTTTAATAAATTATTTTAATATATCATGTCTTATAAGGGGATTTTCTTTAAGTATGAGGTATTCGTCTTCTCTAAAGTGTTTGAAGGAACCGATTAATCTCCGGTCTTAGACGTTGGTCAGCCTGAAAGTGTGGTCTCAGCTAAGGTAAGCGTTCGACCCTGTTGGTAGTCCCGTCACTAAGATAACACTTAGATAAGTCTGTTATAAAGCCATTAAGACTTGTTTAGATCCCATAAGCCTTCGATGTATTATTATAATTTAGTATAAGTTAAATCATAGTTGATAACTGCTTTATACTTCCTTATGTGAAAATTTATGCTTTTCCCAGTCAGTCTCTAGACAGTATCTTTTAAACATGAATTCCAACGTTCATACTAAAAATACTATCAACTTATCTTCTAAAGCAACTCAGATTGCTAATATTGAAAATAATCTTCAAAATTGGAGTATTTCAGAAGAGTCTTTTAGCACGATTTATCAAATCGAAAAATTTAGTTTTTTCAAAAAACATAATATTAAGACCTCTGAGTCTACTGTTGCCATCAATAATTCTTTGAAAATTATACAACTTTTAAATGACCTCGACATAAACCGATTTAAAAATCAGTTTAATTATCTGCATATAGGACTTGTTCAGGTGGCCATTAAGCCACTCTTTAGACAGGGTCTAGACATCCCTGTCTGTGCTATACTAAGAGATGCTCGTCTATTAAATTTTGACGACTCACTCTTAGGCGTCATTCAAAGTAACCTAGCCGATGGCCCGGTATACTTTAATTGTTACCCTAATTCCTCAGTAGACATTAATGATCCTAACATCATGGATGTTTTAACTCTTAATGTTAAAACAAAAAACATGAACAGTAAGGATAATACTAGAGAAATCGCGATAATATACAGAGTATACTATCGACTAATGGGTACAACTCTAGCACCTCAAGCTAGATTCACAAGTCCTAGGGGTGTCACCACACTCATGGAAGCCAATAAGGACAGAACCAATGTCTTTGTCCCTAAGCCTTTGGTTTTGGATGAAGTCATCCATAGTAATGAATGGCACTTTGATGCTATCACCTAGCCCCTTCGTACCTATCCCGAAAAATCTCAAATACAACGAGTTATTCAGCATCCTGATGGCTCGATTGATTTAAAGTTCTTAGGCTTCGA